>NW_022588409.1:0-15446 GCF_009834535.1 Camelus ferus | reverse complement strand
CCTAAGGTCAAACCTGGATTCCTAAAGAAATGATCCATCTAAAGACTTTTTTTTCAAAAGTGCTGAATTTAAACACCATTACTTTTAACCTATTTTTCTAACTTTCCATGGTTCCTTCTCATAGCATAGTTGAAAATTTAGCAAAAGAATAGATTTACCATGTCAAAATCTAGTTCTCACCCCACTCAGATAAACCTACTCCACTCCACCTCAAACTCCACATTTAGCCCCTCAGCCAAAACCTCAGAGTCATTCTTGTATGTTCCTTCTCCTTCAGCCACTTCCAATCCAACAGAGAATCTTGCCCATTCTCTCCTTAAACCGATCCAGATCCCAACACCTGCTCACCACCTCCAAACCACCAGGGACTGTGCAGATTATCACAACAGCTTCCTCACTGGCCTTGCTGGTTCAACCCTCATCTACTGTCAGCACAGCAGCCTCAGCACTTCTACTAATGCTTAAGTTAGATCAACATTTATCTGCTCAAAACCTAAAAGTGGCTCCACATCATTCAGAATCCCAAGTTCTTACTCTGGCCAACAAGAGTGACTTGTCCCATGTATCTCACTTACTTCTCTGACCTCATCTCTTGCTGTTACTGTTTCATGAACTTGGGACAGTGTCTGGCAGAAGGCAGCTGTTAGACAACGGGTATCGGGCTCTGTTATCACTAGCATTATTTCCATTACTGCTACTGCTACTCTCAGCACTGTTTTGTCACCCACCACTTGCTCCCCTCCAGCCACACCACCTTTCTTGCTGCCCCCAAACACACAAAGTGGAGTTCTGCCTTTACACTCTGCACTTACTGTTCCCCTTGACAAGAACACCCTTTTTCCCAGATATCATCCAGACCTTTCCAGGCTATCTGCAGGACTTCCTCACTCACCACCTTCAGCTCAAATACTTACTCACTCAGTACGTCCTTCTCTGACCACTCTAGTTTAAAATTGCAACTGCTTCCTCTAACCATGACACCCCATCCCCTTTCCTTGTTTAATTGTTTTCCTTACAGCAACTACCACCTTCTAGTATAATATATAATATCTATTTTTTTGTTGTTTATACTTTGTCTCTTATATATTTTAAACATAAGTTCCAAGAGGGTAAGTGATTTTGTACATTTGTTTACTTCTGTAAGACTGGCTAGGACATAATTAAAATATTTGTTGAACAAATAACATTCAATTATTAGATTCAGATCATCAAAACCACTAAGAATTACTGAATTGTAATAATCCATTCATGATATTTTTAAAACTCCTTAGAAAACTAGAAATATTAGAGTATTCTCTCAATCAGACAAAGGGTAGCTTTAAAAAATTCTACAGGTAAGGTAACATTTAATAGTGAATATTACATTCCTTCCCCCAAAGGCTAAGAATTTAACAAGGATATCCACTCTCACCATTCTATTCAATATGGCACTGGAGGTCTGAGCTAATGAAATAAGGCAAAAAGAAAAAAAGGCATTAATATTATCAAAGATGAAGTTAAACTGTTTTCTTCAAAGATGATGACTGTCTGTGTAGAAAATCCAAAGGAATCTATAAAATGTTAGGACTAGTGAGTGAATTTAACAGTATCACAGGGTATAAAGTCAACACCCCAAAATTCATTTTACTTTTAAAGACTAACAAACACTTGAAATATAAAATTTATAATATTTATATCCTCAAAAAATTAACACAGGATTACCATATGATTCAGTAATTCCACCTCTCATATGTAAACAAAAGCATTGGAAATAGAGACTTGAACAGGTATCTGTACACCACCTTCATGGCAGCATTATTCATAATAAACAAAAGATGAAAATAATGTCCATTTGTACATGACTGGATAAGCAAAATGTGGTATTATATATAGTAGAGTGTTATTATACAGTCTGAGAAAGGAATGAAATTATGACACATGCTACAACATGGACAGGTGTTAAAGGCACTGTGCTAAGTGAAATAAAGCAGAAGGACAAATATTGTATGATTCCATGTATATGAGGTGTCCTAAAACAGTCAAATCATACAGACAGAAAGTAGAATGGTAGTTTCCAGGGCTAAGCAAGGGAATGGAGAGCTATTATTTAATGGATAGAGAGTTGCAAATGTAGGATGATACAAAAGTTCTGGAGCTGGAGAGCAGTGATGGTTGCACAACAATGTGGATGTACTTAATGCCACTGAAACTGTACATTCAAAAATGGTTAGAATGGTATATTTTGTATTATATATAGTATCACAATAAAAAATACCATTTATAAAATCATCAAATGCCTAGGAATAAAATTAATAAAATATGTGCAAATCCTCCACCCTAAAAACTACAAACATGGCTTAGAGAATTTTCCAAGACACGCATAAATGGAGAGAATTACTACATTTATGATTAGAAAGACTCTTATTATTAAGATGTCAAGTCTGCCCAAGTTGATCTATAGATTTAACGTCATCTCCATCAAAACCCCTTGATTTTTGCCTTTGAGTTTGCATTTTCCATGGAGCTGCTTTTTCAATAAACAGGCTGATTACAAAATTTACACAAAAAGCAAAAGATCTAAAAAGCCAAAACAATGTTGAAGAAGGAGGAAGTGAAGGAGGATGAAAAGGAGTAAGAAGATGAAAAAGGAGAAGAATTTACACTACCATGTTTTGAAACATACTCTAAAGCTATAGTAATTAAGAGCAAGTAGTACTGGCATTAAGAATAGACAAGAAGGCCAATGGGGATAGAATAGAAAGTCCAAAAATACACCCAGACAATATGACCATCTGATTTTCAACAAAGGCACCAATGAAATTCAGCAGGGGAAGAAAACTCTTTTCCATATAGTATGGGAGCAACTGAGTGCCTTTATTTCTCCACACTGTACACACTCCCCCAAAATTAATTCTCAATGGACATGGATCTAATACTTAAATGTAATGGCTAAAACAATAAAGCTTTTTGGAGGAAACCCTAGAATGATGTATTTGGGAACTGTGGCAAAGATTTCTTAGCTAAGATGCAAAAAGCACTAATTATAAAGTGGAAAAAATATGATAATAGACTTCATCAAAAAGCAAAACTTTTATTCATCAGAAACACCATTAAGAGAGTGAAAAGGCAATCTATCGACTAGTAGCAAACAATCATAGTACATATATTTAACAAAGGATCTGTATTAAAAATACATAAAGAATTACTACAAATCAACAGTAAAAAGATAATCATAAAAATAGAAGAATGAAAAATACTCAACATCATTAGTTATCAAGGGGAATAAATTAAACCACAGTGAGATATTAAGAGATCCTCCCAAAAGGACAAATCTAAAAGGCTGGTGAGGACAAAGGCAAGTGGGAACTTTGTACACTGCTTGTAAAATGGCATCCCGTGTTTGGAAAACTGGTTAGCAGTTGCTAACAAAACTGAACTTACACTTAATCAGTCTCACTCATCTGACAAAGAGAAGTTAGTCTATATGTCCACAAAAAAAGTGTACAGAAATGTTCATAGCAGCTTTATTCACAACAAAAAATGGTAAGTGCACCAATGACCATCAACAGCAGAATGAATATGATACAAAGGAACAAGCTATTACTGCACACGGAAGAACCTCAAACACATTATGCTAAATGAAAGAAGCCAGCATCAAAGGTTGCATATGTATGATTTATATGACATTCTGGGAAAGTTAGAACGCTAGGGATGGAGAACAGATCACTGGTTGCCAGGATCCATTGTGGGAGGAGCATTTGGATTCTAATGGGAGATTTGGGGGCTGTATCCTGACCATGGTGGTGGTTACAGGAATCTATTATGTGTTAAAACTCATAGAAATGTATATGTAGAAAAACAATGAATTCAACTGTAGGTAAATTTAAGACTATTTACATCTAGTGAAAGGAAGCAGACACATTTCTATGCAAGAAAGCATAGTGTACAAGTCCTTTTACCTAATGCTGAAAACAGACCAAACCTACCTATGGGGAAAGAACTCAAAAGAGTGGTTAAATTGGGGTCGTGATACGAGTGAGAAAGGTAACTTTCCGTGGTGAAGGAAAGGTTCTAAATTTTTACCTGTGTGGCAGTCACGTGGCTATTGATGTCATTGGGCTTTATACTTAGATTTGTTCACTTTACCCCGGGAAAGTGTTGCAAAAAATTTTTCATCTTGACAGGCATGTGATTATGAAGAGAATGCTCAAAACTTCTTATTTTCCCACAACTGAATTTCAATTGATACACTTAAGTCCTTAAGTTTTTGAGCATTAAGCCTTCTTTCTGGCAGGAAATTAGGTACCTAAAGGAGCTTCTTAATTCTGTCAAATATTAAGTCAGAAGCCAAAGCCACCGGCTCCAGATCTCTAACTTCTTCACTTATTACTAAAAACAGCCTTAGGGGCCAGGGAGCCTGGACTTTCCCTGCACTTTTATGAGACTTTCCTCCATCTTAGCTGAATTAACTCAAAATCTATATGTGACTCAGTCAAACTGTTACGAATCCAATAAGAAGACGTTTGCATTCTGGGTTAGAGGCACAAGAAAAATGCTATAATAGTTTAAAAAAAACCCTCACATCTCCCATAAAAGGTGTATTAATTCCTTTTTGAGTTTACCAAACAAAAGATGTTTAAATCTTGTGAAGATGGCCAGTGGTTCAGCTCTACCCTTTGTATCTGTCTGTGTCCTAATCTCCTTTTCTTGTAAGGACACCAGTCATACTGGATTAAGCCCACCCTAATGACCTCATTCAACTTAACTATCCTCCTTAAAGACCCCATCTCCAAATACAATCACATTTCAAAGCACTGGGGGGTTAGAACTTCAAAGTATGAAATTGGTGGGGGGCACAATTCAGCCCACAGTAATAACTAAATGGGGTTAATTAAGTAATTTCAGAGACACAAAAGAAGAATAAGCCCAATGAAGGAAACTATGATGGAAAATTAAGAAATCAGAGTAGAACTGAGAGACCATGGTCACAAAAGCCAAGAGAGAAGAAAGGTTGAAGAAGGAGAAGTGTTACACAGTGCTGCAGAGAATTTATGTAAGATGAAGTGTCAGGTGCCCTTCCACCAGAGGAAGATGCTATTCCTGGAACTAGGATGTTGCCCTCTGCATCCCTGAGCTGTATAACTGTCAGATGACCTCTTCTGTGAAACACTAGCTAGGATGATCCTGTGCAACTGGAAATCATAACTGGGGAAAGAGAATACCTCAGTGTCTCAGAGTTCTGAAAATGTCTAATAAATTTCACTGAATAGAGGCAGGTTTAATCCTTTCCAGAGTATCTTTCAATCCACTTTTTAAATCCAAAAGACCTCACTCTTACTTAATATTTTGAGGTTAAGGGTTTACTCCAGTAGTAAAATATGCCAGATCAGATTCTGAGCTCAGGAACTCAGAGTGAAAACATTTCTTGAGAGATATTCTACTCGTAACATTAGTTATGGCAAGACACAGTTTGCTATACAAAAGAAAGATGCTGTTAAAAAGCCAAGAATTATCATTGTGCCATGTCTCCATTCCCTTTGTAGTCCTCAAAAACCTTGTGAAGTTGAGTCTATAGAAAGTAAACCATGTTCACTCAAGGGGGAATGTAAAAATAAAACCATTTACCCTTATCCTGATGGGAAAATGTGAATTTTTAAAATGTTCTAATGTTATTTTTGCAAGTCAGTATATAAGCATTACTGGAAACTCCAATATTGGCCTGAGTTTTATAGCTCCCAGCTTTTAGGAGGACATTTAGATCAGAAAACAGTTTTATCTAATCCTTTCGAGTTAACACAGGTTTTGATAACATTGACTGAATGTATGGATTAGAAGTTAGAAGTATTACTATTATTGATCCTTTTCTGATATATACTTTTCCTCAATAATTCATCAATTCCTGACAAAACAATTAAAACTGAGGCATTTATGGAGAGCTCACCTTGTTGCAGACAGTGGGCTAAGTACTTTATATTTGTATCCAGGCCCTTTCTACCTGCCTCTCAAGAAGCCTCACCCTTCACCCCACATCCCAGTGACTAGAAAGCTCTCCCGTCTATCACACACCAGACCTGGAGGTGATAGAGGGTCCCTCCTCAATCTCCTTCACTTCCAGATCCTTCTCCCTCCCTTCTACTTTAAATCACATCATTGCCCCTCATTATTCCCCACCTTTTCCAGCAATATCAGTTCCTGGCTCACTGGTGCCCTCTCTACCATACCTCCTGCCTTCTCTTAGCATGTCCAATACAAGGGTAATAATCCTTCCTGTGCCCCACCCTTCCATTCCACTGAACTTCTACCTTCCCATCACCTTGACTTCCTTCTTCACATAAACAGCCGCTGATTTCCACGGACACACCCACATCTCGTCATGACCAGTTATTATGGTGCTTTGCCCCTCCGGACTTCTAAGTACTGGAGAGTCCCCAGGCTCAGTAATCGGTCCTCTTTTTGTCTCTGTCTCTACTTGCTCCCTGGAGATCTCATCCAAGTTGATGGCCAGAAATACCATCCACACGCCGATGATGCCCAAATGAGTATCTCCAGTCCTGTCCTCTATCCTGAACTCCAGAAACTGGACATCCAGTAGTCTACTCATCTTTTTCACTTGATTATATAATACATGTCTCAAACTCACACGTCCACAACTGAGCTGGCTTCCCCCACCAAGCTTGCTCAGCCACAACATTTCCCATATTAGTGGACAGCAATTCCATCCTTCTGGCTACTCTAGTCTAAAACTGAAGTCTCCTTGGACTCACCCTTGACTCCTCTTTCTCTCACGCCCTATATCCAATCTATCAGGAATTTCCATTGTCTCTTTCTTCAAAATATACCTGGAGTCATCAAGAAAGCAATGAAAACAGAAGTCCTGCACTTGAAACATTATTACATAAATCTAAGATTAAAATATGTAATCTGTTCTGCCAACTCTGTTTCCATACTGAAATGGCTTGTGTACTTTTTCCTGCATGATCATCATCATCTTGTCAGGCCAATTCTCAAAACTGGAAACATCAGAAACTCAACGCTTAAGTTTTCAATCTAATTATCTGTCACTCACTCAGTTTTCAGTGTGGGCTACAGGCAGCAACACATGGCTATGAAGAATTATTCACTAGATTAAATACACTATATAGTAAATAAACACTCAACACCTTTAGCAAAAGGAACAAGAAAGTCATTTTAACCTCATTTTGGCCAATAGCTTCCTAACTGTCCTCTATTTTCCTCCCAGTGGTCCACAAGGACCAGACATTGGCAAAGCCCAGAGCAGGTCAGCAGCAGAGCCTAGAACCTGAACTTAGCACCCTTCCCAATGTGTGTCTATGCTGTGATGAGGGCAATAAATCAGGCACAACAAGAGACATCTTGGCCCTTGCTTAGTCCTGTGCCATGAAGGCTGTAAAAGTCGGGATTTCCATCCTATTCCTCAGCCATTCTTTTGTCATTTTATTCTACTTATCTATTAACAAATAACCAATTTGGGAACATTTCATGATCGTGGTTGAGAAAACTCTGGCGTGTTAAGGAATTGGCTGAGTGTTTTGATAACTTTTCACGGCATGTTTGGCCATACTGCATAATTTACTTCATAAACATCCCAATGTGAACTTAACTAAGTCTGGTGCGAAGAAACAACACTCTCAAGAAATAAGATAACAGCAACCAACATGGTTCTTGGCTCTTGCAAAAATTAGATTTAGACTACTATAAATATACTCCACTGTGCATACTGGCCAAATACTATATTTCAGTGTTTGTTCATAAAACATAATTTGAAATACATGTCGGATGATAAACAGCCTTTTTGTAAAAGGAAGTTATTATCTGTGATAAAAGCAGTTGTTGACATTAGAAATGTGGATGTGAGGATCCAGATGGGAAATTTAATAAAAAGAAAACAAATGTGGCAGGGAAAAGGGAGGTTAACAATATGGCAAAGCAAAGCCAGATCTGGCTGAAAATATCCACCTACAGGCAAAACCTGGACTCCTACCTTTCAGATGTGCCATCAGGGGCCACAAGAAGCAAAACATGGCCTCAGGTTTAGAAAAGGAAAATAGACTATTCAATGTATCACTGCTTGCTTAGCAGGAATCCTGTGAGTAGACATAGGTACCTGTTAATTCTGAAGCACCACTTCTTTTGGTGTCTAATGTTAATTGCCTGTGGATTTCCACTTTGCCAACCTTCCTCATCCCACATCCTCCAGCAGGCCCAACCCGTAGTCTGATGAACTGGCTTTAATTATAATCCCCAAAGATTTGCAGGTATGAGGCCACACTGTAGGAACTGTATTTCAACATGTTTTCCTAGGCTCAGCTAATCTGTTAAATGTTAGCTTCTTTAAATAAAACCCACTGGAAAGTTCTCCCCTCTCCACATCTGTGCAGTTTCCTCCTGGAAGTGATTAGCACGGGTCACCAGGATCCTGTGAGACTCCCAGCGTGTCTTCCGGATGCGCACCATAGCAAGCCATCACAGTGGATGCAGCCACTGGTGTTGATGCTGTTTGGAGCTCATGTTTTTAGTACTTCCTGTAAGACAGTTGTGCTTTTCAGCTAGTGTTTCACCCCAGGCTGTCTGTAGCAGGGCTTTTTCTTTAATGTCCAAAAGAATTCCACGCCTACACAAGTAACTGAAATTCATAGGTTTTCCAAAAGGGGTTTGTGGGGTACCATTAAAATTTGTCACTGGACTCCAAGGGTTTACTTAAGTTGGCTTTTAAGTTAGACATTTGTTCTAAAACCCAGAAAGGATATACTAAAAGCATCAAAGGAGAGTCAAGTTTTCTGATGTATTTTTAGTACAGGTGCAACCCTTTCAAGATGGAAGCTCTTGAGAGTTCTCCAAACTTCAGCATAATTTAGCAAACCACTCAACGATAACGCCCTTTCAGGTTTGAGAATTCCTATCACTCAAGGCAACCCGTAATCTTGAGTACCACAGAGCCCCTGTCTTTCCTTCTCTTCCTAAGTAAATCGCTGAAGATTCAAATTATAATAGAACTAATGTACATGAAAACTGTGGGGGGTGGTGTGGAAACGTTTGGCCCTGCCTCAAACCCACAAAAACTCCAGAAGGAAGGCAGCACCCCAAGGGTGTGCATACGACATCACAGAAAAGGACAGACCTTGAGATCCTGAATGATTTCCTATGTTTCCTGTGTGTTCCATAGCACAGAAATGTTTCTAATAAGATGATTCTCAATAAGAATCAAACACTTCTTCAAGTCTTGCCATGAATGTATTTGAAAACAATAGCCCACATGAATAGAATCAGATCTGGAAAGATTCTACCCAGGTTGATTAAGGGCATCCAAGCTAGGGAGTTTAAGAAAGTTTAGACCTTTCATCAACATTTTCAAGCAGTATTAGGCAGCACCCAATTGGCTAGTTGAGACCCACAGCAGGGGGATGGAGGTCCTGCATTGAAACTCTCAGACTTAGGGGGCCATTTCAGCCTCTGGGTGAAAAATCCAGAGCTGGATCTTTGGGTGTAACTGCCTCCCAATCCTCTCTGCTGATGTGGGTTGGCAGCCCCACAGAGCAAGCACACATGGAGCCAGCAGTTAAATTTTGGCCCAAATAGTAACCTTAAAGAGGGCACTTTCAGGATCTGGGTATGAACATGTAATTATTCTTTTAAAGATTTCAAACCTGCAGGATATTGAATAAACAGGTAGTTAAGAAGGTTGGGGAAAAGCCAATCTGAATGCAGACCTCAACTTCAGAGACACTCAGTACATTCATTTGTGAGAATGCTGTGCTTGCTGTGATACAAAACAAGATGGTTATGTACAGAGACTACTAGTCCTTCATTTTAATTCTAATTATTTGCAACTTTTCTTATTGCAAACAGGAATACATGAACGTAATATAAAATCTTAGAATATATATATGCAAAAAGGAGAAAATTGGTGTCATCTCTGATCTTAGCCCACAGAGGTAACCAATGTTAGAATTCTGGTGTATGTCACTCATTCCTTACTCCTTTGTTACTCAGTTCTTTATTTAGCACCAATTAAGGGCCAGGACTACATATATTCTTTCTGTTCTTTATCTATAGATAAATATGCATATATTTTAAAACATGGAAATATTTTCTACATAGGACTTTAAGCTGATATAGACTAATATATTAAAAACATTTATATCACCTACTGTATACCATATTAATAGCTATATAATATTCCATTAAATGTATTGATGGACCATTATTTAAACAAACTATGATTGCTAAGCATATGCCTTTTATGTAATTAAAAGTACTATGCTAAATGGAAGCTGTACACACATCGATGACGGTTTCATGATCGTAAGTTCTTATAGGTAAGCTTACTATATCAAAGAACACGTTTTTTAAAGGATTTTCCAAACTTATTACCAAATTATCCAATACTTATATTTTATATTCCCACCAACAGTATGTGATTTCTGTTCCAAAAATTGATCCTTTTTTCAAATTTTATCAATTTGCTAGGTAAAAATGACACATCATTTTGACCTGCAGTGTTTTCAATTATTAGGGAAATTGAGCTTTTTCTCATTTGGCTAGCTTGTTCCTTCAATCAACAATAAAAGGCACTTATTGAGTACCTATTATGTTACAGATCAGTTCTAGGCTCTGGGGAAGATTAGTGCTTTGCAAATCATGTGAAGAATAATGAAATACTAGGAGACATAACACAAAGCAAATAAGACTTAGAAGGGACAGTCATTTCAAGAGCTACAGTATGAAAAGGAAATTGGATCAGATGCATTTTTTTCTTCTTGTAATCTCTTTTTAAACTTTTTGTTTTGTACATATACTACATACAACAAAATACATACAAGTTAACATTTTAAAGAACTATAATTTGAAAATAAATGAACCAAATGCCCACACACCTATCACCCAGCTTAAGCAACAAACACAGCTGACTACCCTGAAGCCCTCCTATGATGCCTCCACCTGCCCCTCCTTCCTTCCAAGAGGTTAGCTGCTGCATCTTATATAAGCCACTCCTTGATTTTCTTTCTAAATTTTCCCAGATGTGAGGGTATCCCTGAATAACATACTGTTGAGTTTCGCCTGGCTTTGAATTGTGTGTAAGTTCTTCCGCAAATTAGTATTTTGTTTGTTTTGTTCTATTTGGCTTTTGCATACACTGTGTTTTTACCTGATCTGTGTTGACTACAGATTCATCATTTCCACTGATCTAAAGTCTTCCATTGCATAAGCACCCCAATATGCATATCCATCGTGCTGTCAGTGGACACAGAGATTTAGGGCATTTTCTCTTCAGAGCTGCCACAAGCAATACGGCTGTGAATAATCCTCCACGTGCCTCCCAATCAAACAGTGTGAGAGATCCCCTAGGATATCACTTAGATCTGCCCACATGAATGATCATTTTTGAACGTTAAAAGTGGTTGAGTGATTAGCTTGTAGGATATACATGTGTTAGACCTAACTCCTAATAAATTGTTTCCTAAATTGGTTTCATCAACTCACTCAGGAACAGCAGTGTTTGAAAGCTCCTTTTGTTCCAAACAACACTTGCTATCGTGAGACACTTTAATTGGGGCCAGTGGAGGGTGTACAGTGACATCTCATTGCCGACTGTCCTGATAACTAGTGAGGCCAAGCACTTTTCACGTGTTCAATAGTTCCTCATTCCTCTTCTGTGTCTTCCCTCTTCATAGTTTCTGTCTCTGTTTTAAGTGGGGTATTCATCGTTTCCCTATTAATTTGTAAGCATTTGTATGTATCTTCAGAATACTAATCCTTTGCCAGGTATGTGTTGAAATATCCCAGATTGTGATTTGCTTTTTCACTCTCTCACTGGTGCTTTTTGAAGGCCAGAGGGTCTTAATTGTACTGTGGTTTAATTTATCCACTTTTCCTTTATGGTTCCTGCCTTTTGTACTTGATAAGAAATCCTGCTCTAGTCCCAAAGTCGTAAAGATATTCTTCTATGTTTTCTTCTAAGTATGTTAAAGTTTTGCCTTTCACATTTTGGATTTTAATCCACCTTGCCCTCTGGCTTCAGGATTGTCATTTGAATCTGGACTATGAGATAGCTTTTATGATTTTCCCATATACATAACAGACCCCAGCACCACTTGTCCAATAACCCATCATTTCCATGTGGACCTGCAATTGTGAGCTCTGCTATTTATGAGATTTCTGTTTTACAGGCATATTTCTGGGTTCTCTATTCTATTCCTCTGGTCTCATTGTGCTGATTGTGTCTTAACTGCTAAAACTTTATAAAAAGACTTGTTATCTTATAGAGTTATATGTTCTGCCTGGATCTTCTTAAGACTGCCTTGGTTATTTTCATCAATTTACCCTTCTATTTAAATTTTAGAATCTGCTAGTCAAGTCCCACAAAAAATATCCTGTTGGAATTTTTATTCAATGGCTTTCAGCCTCTAATCAGAGATCGAGAATTGACAGAATTTGCGTCAATTGAGAATTTAATAATCAGTGGTAGAGAACTGACATGTTTGTGATAAGTCTTCCTACCATGAATATGGTTCTTTCTCCATTTACTTAGTTTCCTTTATTGTGGTTGAATACAACTGTATGTGTCTACATTAAAGGACCTGCAGGGCATTTGTTAAATGTGTGATGGGCATTCTCCCTTTGCCCTCGAAAGTGCCCTTCACCATTCCCATCATGCCCTGTGCCCAGGAGATGAACTCTGTAGATGCTACATCAGGAAGTCCCTGCATCCTGACTCCCAAGAGGGATGGAAATAAGCAATGGCCAGGAGATCACAGGAAGAGAGTAAGCCTAGGCATTGTCCTCCTGCCCCCTCTCTTCAGGCAACTGGTCAGAAGGGCTGTGCTCTTCTACTGAAACACTCACCTCCCACTTTCAGTAGTTGCCTAAAGCTGCAGCTCCCCCTCCAGATTCTGTTAGCCACTCCCCACGCTCACCCACCGAAGATCTGAGGGTCCTCTGGTGTTACTTACCCTGGGGGTTTGGCCATCTTTGTTGGTGTCCCTTCACCCAGCCTGCATCTTTCTAGTCATCAAACTCTACCTTGAGAATGCTACCTATTCCCTATGGAGACTGTGACTAGATACAACAGTGTATGTGTGTGTGTGTGTGTGTGTGTGTGTGTGTGTGTGTGTGTATGCTCTCTAATCCAGCAATTTCACTTCTAGGAATAAATTCTAAGGAAATAATCAAATAAGTATAAAAAATGTATATACGCCCCAAACATTTAACATAGTATTGTTTATACTACATTGGAAACAAATGTACATAAATAGGGGACTGGCTAAATAAATTCCAATACTTTTTGAATTAATGAAAAACTATACAGCTACTAAGAATAACATTTACTGAAAGGAAAGATAGCCATACTATAAATAATATTAACAAGTTAACAATATTAAAGTGACTAAAAATCAGGCTGTTAAACAACTTGTAGAGCAGGATCCCTTTTATGTTAAAATATAGATAGGAAGGTAGATAGACAGACAGGTAGGTATGTAGATAGATGATAGATTACCTAATAAAGAAAAATCCACACTGGTAGATAAAAAGGCAATAATGGTTGTCTGTGGGGGATGAGGTTGTATTCAGTCTTTCACTTCTTGGTAAATGCAAGTAAGGTTTTAACATTTTATAATATAATATGTATAACATAATATAACATTAAGTTATACATTTTATGGTCTGATGGTTTTACAAACATTTTTTCTTCGATACAACAGAAACAGTACAAGCCCTTTAAATTGTACATAAGATCTCCTAGCCCCTCCAAAAAAAGATAATGGCCTATTTAATTCTCTGTGTTTAAATCATTCACTATAAAGGAAGGTTCAAAGGAAAGGTGGCCACACGTGCTGGGTGTCCCATGCTGGTCCTGGGTTGCACACACTGTCCTGCCATAGTTATTAAAACTGTCCACTTCCACTCTCAAAGTTTCCTGGTTGGGGGATAAACTATAAGATCACGCCACTCAAAGATGAAATCTACAAATGTAACACTGCTAAATTTTATCCTAATACACAGTTTGGCCAGTCTCCCAGAAGTTCTGTTTGCATCCTCCAGGCCCCTCAGCCTTTGCTGTCTAATCATTTCATGTATTATTTATAGACAGAGACCAACCTAAAATATTCTGCCCTTCGATTCCCTCTAGCCAACAGCTGAAGTAATTTACCTTTGCCTTCACTGAAGACTAAATTGTCTCATTAAGGCTTCCATCTAAACCTTGTTATTTTGACTTTTTGACTTGCTTTGCACTCTCTGACATATAAAGTAGCAACAATTTCTACAATGAACAAGTGTATTTGTCCACCAGAAATTCTTTCTGTCCCTCAGCTTCCTAATGGTTATGTATTGATAATCTGAAAAATTGCCTGGCACGGTTTAACGAGAGCATTTAAACAGACTTTCCCTACAAAGCTTATCAGGTAGTTACTTAACCTGTATGAATAGGTTAAATATTTTCCATAGTATTTATACAAATATGATACCTGGTATCATGTTCAACCTAATAAAAAGGAAGTTATTCTTTCCTTAAATTACTCCCGTTTCTTTCATTTTTTTCTTTCCCTTCTTTACAACCACTTGACTAACAGAAATGCACAGGGCAGATGTGGAAATGTCGCTTTATAAATACAAGATGCAGCCAGTATACTGTTGTTGTCCTTGTTTTAGGGAAAGAAAAGATAACTATTCCTCCAGGATGTACGCTTTGGCCATGAAACTGAGGTCTAAAATCAAGTCAAAGGACTATGTCAAGTTAAAAACAACAACAACCTGGAAATGAAACAATCTATGTGCTGCATCCAGAGTGGTGATGCAGAGGCTAGTGTGATACACAGAAAGTATCCCAGCACGTTCTGGGTGCTTAACAAAGGCTCCTTGTTTCTGTTATTTCCCAAAGGCTCCAAGCACACATACGCTGCAAATTCTCTGCCAGTGGAGAAACGCTCTGCTAACGGCTTCATTCATTCCCACAAGCTATATTTATTCATTCTTCAACCAAAGTGGCATATTGAACATGTATTCCTGGAAATTCCTGAAATCCATTCATTAGGCTTTCAGCTAGCTTCTCATGCACCTCCACATGCCAGGAGCCAACCCTAGCAAACCCAAGTCCCAGATGCTCCATGGTCAAATGCCTTCATATCCAGTGCCAGGCAAGGAAAGGCCTTTAGGCCAAGACTGCATGATGGTGAGTGATCAGCTAGCCCTGCATGTCCCTTTTAACTCATAGTAAACCCAACCCCCTATGACACCACCCAAAATATTGCCTTCCATTGCAGGTCCTATGCCTTCTGCCTTCTGTTTGTTTCCCTAAACTCAGAATAGAAGATTAGACCAGCAGATGGCTGACACGCTCTTGTGATCTGGGACAGCCCTTGAAAGTAGGAAGGTGGGAGGGAACAGCTTCAGACCAGCAGGTCGCCCACTGGCAACCTCACCTTGATCATTCCGTGCAGCCCAAGAGA
>NW_022588408.1:0-15485 GCF_009834535.1 Camelus ferus | reverse complement strand
TTCAGTTCTAGGTTCCTCTTTCCCTGGAAGGTAAAAAATTCCCTTTATTATTCCTGGAGAACCAAGAGCTCTACTCAGATTACTAAGATTATTATTTCTTCTTTCATTAGTTTGCAAGTGGCAATTATGCCTCATGATTTTGCATAGTGTCATCCTCACTTTTGATCTCCTGATCTCAGGGAGCATGGCTTACTAATTAAAAACCATCTTTCCCCTGATCTTGTAAGTAGTCAATAAAGGTCAAAAATGATCAAAATACAAGACCTTTTCTACTAAAGAAATTGTATGGAATATTTGTATGATCCACTGTAACTCTGACCGCTGTGATTGCAAAATCATAGTTTGCTTTGAAAACAAGTTATTCTTCATTTTGCATCACTGACAGTTACACAGCTTTGTAAGTGGAGTAATATCCTCTGCGTTACTCATTTCCAAAGGGTGAACATCACGGCATATGAATGCTATGTCAGTTCAGAAATTTCAATTCCTGTTTCCTGGATTGGATAGTGGTGGTGATTGTAGAGCTTTCTGAATGTACTTAAAGCCTTCTGAAGTATATGCTTTAAAGGGTGAACTCTATAGTATATTTATGTTTTACCTCAGGTTTAAAAGGGACATTTATTCCTTGCCAGCTTTCAAGAAAGCAGAGTTGAATAAAGTCTTCACACCTTTTGTGCTGTATAAGGATTCAGTTCTTCTATTCCAGGCTTTTGAGGCCTTTCCTAGGCCTTTTAGGGATTTCTCAGGTCCCTAAGCAGATTTGGGCTCTAGTCCTCCTCAGCTCTCCAAGGGTTATTTCCATTATTTGGCTTATTCCTCCTGGACACTGTGGAAGGCAGCCCCACACCCACTTTCCTACTCTTTTCCTTTAATCATTTTCCTTTTTTATTGTCCTCCCAAGGAAAATATTCTCCTCTCCAAACTGAGCGGTATCAAATCTAGTTCTCAGATTAAAACTGTCATTTCTGACTGAATGATTTCCACAGTATTGTCAGTATAATACACCCCTGGACATGGGAAAATCCAGAAAGCCATAAAGACCTCAGAGGAAAGTGAGTTAAAGAGACACTTGGATGAGAGCCCTCTTCAATCTATTCTGAAAAATTACACATCTCTTAACAGAAAGAATTCCCAGCTGTTAGCCAGAGATACTGAACAGGGAACTTTTGAAAACTTGATAGGTATAAGTTCACAATATTTACCCACTTTCCTGGATATCTCTTTTAGTTGAGTCATGCAACATGCATTAGTTCAAAAAGTTCAAAAACAAAACAAAACAAAACAAAAACATAATCTTAGATACCAGAGTTATTGATATGTTAGGACACATAAACAAACAACAAACAAACAAACAAACAAAAAATCTCAGCAAAGTAAACTCCTCAATCAGGAATTATCTCCTCTTTGGGATAGGCCTTCTCTCTGAATAGCAAGAGAACTTATCATGTGCCAGGCATGTACTTTCACATTTCACATCATTTCATGGTTCTGGGAGAACCCTTCGCAAGCAGGCTAAAAGTGTGCAAGCATGGGCTGACTCCCATCCTTAACTCCCACTCCCAGACACCTCTAGAAACCTGACCACCCCTGTAGAACAGGCCATCTGAGGGTGATGGGTGAGGACTCAGGATATGTCTCAATATAACGGATTACCCAAGAACATCATGATTTACTAAGACTGAGTTTGATGAGAACCTCCTGGTATAAGGTGGTTCCTAGTACATAGGCAGGACTTAAGTTAAAGTTAATAAAATTATTTGTATAAGGATGCACGAAAGGGGGATGGCTAGGCTAAAATTATACATCTGCTAGTTGGCTTTGTGGTCTGAGAAACTGCACACTGCTTTCCACCTTGGAGGATGAGGCAAAGGTCTCTGCTATGTTGTAAGAAAGAAGAGCAAACCTGGCTCGTTTTGGATCTATTCCTTAAGCTCTAAGTTTTACTCTGCTGCCTGTGATTACTCATGCTGGAAAGAGTGTTGCCAGTGGCCTAAAATATACAGGAGAGACCATTCTCAAGGGTATAACATATTCCATTTATATAGAGATAAAAAATTGCAGAATGGGGAATAACATTTGTCTTGTGGGAGGTTTACAGAAACTTTGTGACCAGACCTACCCTGATGACTTCAAGAAGAAGAGAATTATCACATCCCCTCTGAGGTCTGACTCTAACAGGCACCAAGAAGTTTGCAACATCCAGTTAAATGCCTTCCCCCTTTTAGTATAAAAGAAGCCTGGATTTTAACTCAAGTAAGATGGCTTTTGTCAACACCAGTTGGCCATCTTCTCAGGCTGCTGGCTTTCCAAATAAAGTCACTACTCGTTGTTCCAACACCTCATATCTTGATTTATTGTCCTGTCATGTGGTGAACAGTACAAGCTTGGACTATGTTAAAAAGTATCCTGCCTGCACTGGCTTCCTTCTCTGCCACCTGATACAAAGTCCAAGTTTCACTTACTCTGCAGTATAGGCTCTTTATTTTCTACCTTCTTCTCATCTGTGTCAAGAGCAGTGAGTGATCTTGAATTTGGTGGTCTTTCATAAACAATCCTTCCAACACAACTATGATGTATAGGAAGTATCAACCTCACCTTGTTAAACGAACTTAAAAATAAACTTCTGAAACTTTAGGTCATTGGTCCAAGATATGCCAAGATATACTCATTTAGTTCCAAGTGAGAACTAAGGCTGGAACCCAGATCTCTTGTACTCCAAAGTCTGCATCCCTGCCTTTGTAAAATGTCACCTTTGAAACACACAGAGCCACAGTAATACCTTCCCCAAACTTAGTGCCAGATGCATGTGTCATTTATGATCATTTTAGAGAATTGGTTATCAAGTTCTTCACTCTGAAGTCAAGACCTTAAAGTTATATAAAGTTTCTAGTAGCCAACAAGGTTATATTTTATATATTTATATACACACACACAAAAACACACAAACACACACTTCCTATATACTTCAAATGTATATATATTTATATATCTTCAAATATATAATATATTATATATACTTCAAATGTAAATGACTTTCTAAACTTTTACAGAAACTAGAAAACCTAAAAGAAAAAGATTTAAAGGTCTGAATACTTATTTTTTTCAACATAAGATAGAACAAAGATACTTGTTAAGATTTAAAAAAAAGTGCTACAGACTCATCATAACCAAGTCACACTTCCCATAATTCTACTCCTGCTGGGCTCTTCAATATAGAACCAACACTTACCTCTGGGGGAAAAAAAAAAAAAAGAAGAAGGATTTTACCACCATGATCACCATCACCACAACCAACCCTCCTTAATTTCTTTATTTGTATCTTTTCTTCTTAGCTGAAAATTTTGGTACCAGTGACATTATTTGCCTTAGCTGACAATACGCATATTACACATTCCAACTTACAGTTACCAGAACTGTGTCACTCTTGGCAGATCACCAAGGGCTTTAGTTTTGGAACATTACACCTATTGATCTTAACCATATCAAAGCATTGAACCTGAAACAATTTAGACATATTTATTTACTCATTTAAAAAATAACAATAATAAGCTGCTTTACACACTCAACTCTTTTATATAGAATGTAAGTATTTTTGAACAAAAATTCAGTGAATAGGGTGGCATCACTTGACATTCCTGAGAATATAATATCTGGTTCAGAAGAAGACTGTTGGATTCTCAGATGTGCTTCAGTGTTAATTTTTTGCCCTTCACTGCTTTGGTTGACAACAGAGGAGTATCTAACCACCACCTTAGATAATTATGGATTCCCTGTGCTCCAGATGCATTCAAGCTGTGGGATTAGCTGATGTCCCCTAGGGGGTGAGGGGACAGAAAGGATGGAGCCTTAGGACGAGTCAATATTTAGAGGTTGATTTGGAGGGGTCCTGGAAAAAGACCCAGAGGAATGCAAATACCAGTAAGAAAAAAATAAGAGCTGGAAGGAACGATCAATTGTGTCAAAGTTTTGGAATCAGTAAGTGACAAGATGTAAAAAAAAAAAGAGAGGTGAAAAACAACTAAATCCTTTTATGTTCTTAGAAACACTTAGCACTTTATCAAATGTACATTGAGAGCACAATATGTGTCTCCTAAATAAAAAACTGAAAACTGAAGTCTTTGTCAGTTACAGAAACACATAGCTCTTTAACATCCCTTTGTAGTGCACATAATTACACTTTGGCACGGAATCAATCTATGCCTATGATTTATGAGTAACTGTTTCTAAAATGTCCCTTTGCCTCTCCAGGCAATATTTAAAGTTGCCCCAGAGAAGGGATGTATTATTTTGTATCCATGAGATACAAATTTCTTCTTGATTTAGAGTGGTCATGTTTTTTCAAATATCAAAAACTCAGTTAAATTCTAAGTTTGAAAAATATTTTTTCCCTGCAGGTTACAGAAGAAAGTCTGATTTAGATTTAGAGTAATGCCCTTCTGGATCTAAAATACTGTAAGTTATATTTGTCTTGATAAAGTTATTACTTGAATGCGGGTTTGAAACATAAATTATGTTCGATGGAGTTCAGCATAGAGTTAAAAGCTGCCAGGTTTTTAATAATAAGTAAATTTTCTGTCTTCCAGAAGGCACTTTCCAATTTGAAACTTCACAAATTAAACACACAACATAAAAATAAGTGGCTCTCATGAGGTTATAGATTAAGTTATTGATTTGAGATCCTTTCTGTTTTAAAAGTAAGCATTTATACCTATAAATTTCTCTCTTCATCCTGCTTATGTTGCTTCCCATGAGTTCTGGTGTGTTGCATTTTTGTTTTTCATCACCTCTACGTATTTTATAATTTCTCCTGTGATTTGTACCGTGATAAATTGTCTGCCTAGGGAGTGTGGTTTAATTTCCACTAGCTTTGAATTTTACTTTTATTGACTTTAATTCCATCCCACTGTGGTCAGAGACAATACATTGCATGCTGTCTATGTTTTTAAAAATCTAATGTAACTGTTTATGCTCTTACATGTGATCTATTCCATAAAATGTCTCATGTGTACTTGAGAAAAACAGGTGTGGTGTTGTTGAGTAGAATGTTCTGTATATATCTGTTAGATCCAGCTGGCTTACTGTTTTTGTTATCTATTTTCTTGGTTAAGTTTTGTCTGGTGCAATGAAAAGAAATGTATAAAGTATTTTGAACTGAAAACAGAAATCAGGAAAGAATAAAGGAGATAATAGAATCAGTAGGGAAAAAAAAAAAAACAAATACCCTTCTTTCAACTGTTTGGTTTTTCTGTATCTTAAAGAGTTTGGGTATTAAGTGTGGTACAGGAGTCTCCAGTTCTTGTTGTGGAAATGCCTACTTCTCCCTTCTGTTCTGTCAGCTTTTGCTTCATACATTTTAATGGTATGTAATTCCAGCACTTCACTCGGTATTTAAATGCTTTTAATTTCTGTATCTTCTTGCTGCAGTGAACATTTTGTTAGTAACAAATGCCCCTTTTTGTCTCTTTTAACCATTTTGACTTATGACACTTTGTGTGGTATTAGTGTAGCAGCTACTGTTTTGCTTCAGACAATATTTGCATGGAATATTTTTCTCCATCCTTCACTTTTAATCAGTTTGTGTCTGTATCTAAAATGACTTTCTATATATTGCCAGCATATATTGGGAACTTGTTTTTGTCTGCTTATTTATTGTTTGCTTGAGCTTTGTTTCTTTGTTAAAATTCAATTTAGTTACTGTAGATCTTTCCACTAGCAAGTTTAATCTATTTGTGTTTGAAGTAATTATTACAGGTAATAATTTGCTCTTGCCAGTTTCTCCACTGTTCTTGCATTTCTTTTGTCTCTTTCTCCTTGCTTGCTATCTTTATTTTTTTTGACAATAGATATCATAAGATTTTACTTGATGTCTCTTAAACCTAGGTTCAACTAAGATGTCACACTTAATTATGATGACTCTAAAGACTTGTGTATATTAATTAAATCAGCACATTTTAATACCAGTATTAATGTAATACTGAATACTTCCCATTTCACATGAACATGATATTCATTCTGGCCATCTTCCTTCTATATTTCAGAGAAATTCTATGAGCACTTAATTTCCCTCAGGCCAATTAAGTAGAGCTCATTTGCCAGGTAATTCTCGTAATACATCCAAAGTTAAAGGCACATATAATACACACATAGACACACAATGAGAGATCTCATAGTTTCTTCTTCCAAACTTGGCCATCAATGAAATAGTACAGTGCACAACTGACTAGTTTTAACAGTTGGGACAAGCTAAACTTTAGAGTTTCTATTTCTTATTTCCCCCCAGTATAGTCTCAGGAATTAGAGATGGTCTAGATTACAATATATGTTCCTGAGAGCTTTGTCTTAATGCACAGGGAGAGAAAAACAAGTTATCCTAGGAGGATTTCTTCCTTCAGTGTCAGAACTCTGAAATGATTTTGTAGGTCTGCTTTAGCATCTGGGAGTAGTGAATGGGTATTTCAGTATGGCCCTGAGGCATTACACTCTGTATATCATGCTTCTCACCCCAAGTAAAGACAAAAGGAATCTTATCATCTGGAGGTACAAGAATACAAAGAAAATAAATGTGCCAGAGAGCTCTATCACAGAAAAGCTGTCACTGTTTTTAGGAATATAAACAGTAAGTAAGGGGTTTGGCACTACAGAATATCAAAAAAAATGTTTTAATGGGAGATGCAGAATGCATTCCTCCAATTTTGGTAGAATCAAGTGCCCTAGTCCTGCAATAGCACATTGAGTGGCCTATTAACCAAATCCTCACCTGACCTAGGAATAGTGATTCCTAGCACCGTGGGATGAAATGGTCATGAAATGCCTCCCAAACCATGGTCAGGTACATAACTATGAGGGGGCCCTGCCAACAAAATCTTGGCACTTATCACCTGTCCCTACAATGATAGAACATGTTGACACTTGCCATCTACCTCTACTTTGATTAAATCAAAGCCACTGCATGAATGACATCCATGCTGTGGATGGGGGTTCAGGATGGAAGTCAGGAATGAGGCCCTTTGTGCTCTGGGGAAATTGGCTTAAAAGTCCTTCAGATTGTTAGATATTTTCAGGAGAAATTTTGTGACCCAAATTCTTGCACATCCTCTTATTTAGGAAAGCACTAAAGTCATTAAAATTGACAGCTGCTCCTAGTCTAGTCTAGCAGCAAGCCTATGCCTAAATGTTTGCTTGACTACACATATCCCTCTTCATCAAAATCATAATACAGAGTTTTCTCCCTGCCTCTTTGGAACAGTTTCTCAGAGCTTTCTGGTGCTGTCTCACTCCTATTTGGCTCTATACTCCTCATTTGCCCTAAATAAAACTTAACCTGCAATTCTCACATAGTGTGATTTTATTTAGTTGACAAGAGCAACAGTTAACAGGGGTTAAAGGACAAACTGATAAAAACACAATAATAGTGGGAGACTTTAACACCTCACTTACATCAATGGACAGATTATCCTGATAGAAAATCAATAAGGAAATACAGGCTTTAAATGACACATTAGATGGCATGGACTTACTGATATTTACAGGACATTACACTCAAAATTAGCAGAATATGTGTTCTTCTCAAGTGCACATGGATCTTCCTTTGGGATAGATTACATGCTATGCTACAAAGCAAACCTTAAGAAACTTGAAGTTATATCAAGTCATTCTTTAACTGCATGGTTTTGAGCTTAGAATTAAAATGCAATGAAATAAAACTTCAAAAAATCACAAATATGTGGAGGCTAAATGATGTCACTAAACAACAAATGGATAATTGAATAAATAAGAGGAAATTAAAAAAAAAATTCTAAATGCAAATAAAGGGGGAAAAAGTACTAAATGCAAATAAAGAAAAAATAAATAAACACAAAGTAATCCAAAACCTTCAGAAGACAGGAAGAACAGTTCTAAGAGGGAAAGCTTATAGTGTTACAAGCTTACCACAGGAAACAAACAAAAATCTCTAAAAACAAACTTTCACCTAAAGGAACTAAAGAAAGAAGAACAAAGCCCAAAGTTAGCAAAAGGAAGTAATCATAAAGAACAGAATAGAAACAAAATAGAGACCAAAAAGATAATACAATAGAAAAGATCAATGAAACTAAAACATGCTTCTTTTAAAAGCTTATAAAAATTGATAAATTTCTATCCAGAATCATCATGAAGGAAGGGAGAGGGCCCACATCAATAAAGTAAAAAATGGAAAAGGAGAAGTAACAACAGACACCACAGAAATTAAGAGGACCCTAAGAGACTTTTCTGAGAAATTATAAGCCAATAAGATGGACAGACAATGAAAAAGCAATGGGGAAATTCTTAGAAAGGTACTATCTTCTAAGCCTGAAACATGAAGAAATAGAAAAAATGAGTAGACAAATTATCAGTATTGACATCAAATTAGTGATTTAAAATCTCTCAACAAACAAAGGTCCAAGACCAGATGATTTGACATTCAAACCCTATCAAACATTTAGAGGAGAGGTAAGATCTATTCTTCTGAAAGTATTCCAAAAACTTTCAGAGGGGAGAAACACTTCTCAACTCATTTTGAGGCCACACTCACCCTGACACCAAAATCAGACAAAGATATCACAAAAGAAGAAAACTAAAGGCCGATATCACTGATGAAAATAGATACAAACATCCACAACAAAATACTAGCAAACTGAGCCAAACAACACATTGAAGGGATCATACACCATGATCAAATGTCATTTTTTTCCAGTGATATATGGACTTCTCAATATCCACAAATCAATCAATGTGATATACAATAAAAAAACTGAATAATGAAAACTATATGGATATCTCAATAGATGTAGAAAAACCTTTTGACAAAATTCAGCATTCACTTATGATAAAAACTCTTCAGAAAGTGGGAATAGAGGGAGCACACCTCAAACTAATAAGGGCCATGTATGACAAGCCCACAGGTAACACCCCACTCAATGGTGAAAATTCTAAAGTGTTTCTCTAAGATCAGGAACAAGTGAAGGATTTCCTCTGTCTCCGCTCCTGTTGAACATAGTTTTGGAAGTCTTAGCCACAAAATCTGGATATAATGTTCTTGGTTGACATTGTTTGATTGCTTGTTTGTTTCTTTGTTTTTCAGGATGGCTTTAAAAGCATTATTTCACTGTATGCTGGCTTTCCTTGTTTCAGATGAGAAATTCACTGACATCTTATCAGCCATTCCCTGTCCATAAATATTGCTTTTTTCTGGCTTCTTTAAATATTTTCTCTTTGGCTTGGCTTTTGAAATTTTGAAGTATAAAGGGTGTCAGTGTGGATTCTCAGTTTATCATGCTTGGAATTTGTGGATATCCTTGGATGTGCAGATTGATGCATTTTATTATATTGGGATGTTTCAGTCTATTTTTAAAAATAATACAGCTTCTTCCTTTTCTGTCTTCTTCTTTTGAGTCTTTTAATATGCACAATGTGGGTACACTGTATGATGTTCCACAGGTCTCTTAGATCTTTTTTCATACTTTTCTTTTTATGTTTCATAGACTGTGTAAATGTCAATAATCTATCTTCAAGCTTCATTGATGGTTTGTTCTGCCTACTCAAATCTTTAGTTGAACAACTCGAGTAATATTTTTTCTTTGTAAATGATTGTACTTTTCAACTCTGGAATTTAATGCAGATTTCTCTTATAATTTATGTATTCTTTTCTCTTTTGTGAGATATCTTTATTCTGATTTCTTTTAGTTCTTTCTGTATGGTTACCGTTAATTCTTTAAGTATATTTAAGACAATTGATTTAAACTCATTTGTAGTAATGTCAAAGTCAGGGAATCTTCATAAACAGTTTTGTTTTAGTTCTTTCATTGCCTTTCTTTTTCTTTCTTTCTTTCTTTCTTCTTTTTCTTTCTTTTTCTTTCTTTCTTTTTTCTTTTTCCTTTTCTCCCTCCCTCACATTCTTCCTTCCTATCTGTGAACAAGCCATACTTTCATTTCTTTTATGCTGTATAAATTTTTCATACATTTTGAATATTATTATGTGGCAACAATGAAATAAGATTCTTCTCCATATCAACCCTACCACCAGAGGATTTGTCATTTTGGACCATTGTGGATTGTTGTTTTTCTATTGTTTTGTGACTTTCAAGAACTATTTTATAAAGACAGTTTCTTTCTGGCATGTCACCACCAATGTCTGTACTCTCTTTGCTAATTTATCAGTATTTTGGTAAAATTTCTTTAAATTCCTGAAACAAGCAAATAAAGAAAAATAAGAAATGGGATGGGAGAGAGATAAAGGAAAGATACTTTCAGTCTTTGTAGATTGGTTCCAGGTTTGGCCAATCCTTAAACCTCCACTCAGCTTTGAAACTCTGTCTTCCATTTCCCCTCTTGTTGCAGAAAACTGACAACCAGCCAGAATTCAGAGTTTAAGGTTTTCTTAGTTATTTTTGAGCATGTATTCACACATAGTTGTCCTACATAGTCTCTTAAATTCCTCAGCTTTTAAAGCCTTTTCCTCCAGATTCATGATTTCCATTTGTCAACATTATTCCCCAGATTTGATGGTATGTGTACAATGTGTCCCAAATGTTGTCCCCTGTGCCTGATTGCTGGGAGAAAACACTTTTATTTTTTAAATGCTTTAAGCAAAACCACCCAAGATATCACCCAGTCAGGGATACCTCTAAATATGGTGGAAAAAAGGGAAAGCTCTACACTTAGGCCTTCAAGGGGCATCCACAGAGGTCACAATTGACTGTGACAATTGTTTAAGAATGAGGACTGAATTGGTCCTTCAGGCATTAGCAGGCTGATCGGAATTCCATATTTCTATTATCATGGCTGTGGGAGGTTGGACTGTGGGGCTCTTTGAGCAGGCCAGAGTCTGGAATATCACAGATTGGAAGTGATGTCAGCATGATGGTGGAATAGGAGGTTCCTGTATTCCCCAGAAAAACACCAACTTATCAAACATATATGGAATAAAATATCTCAAGAGAGTTATAGAGTCCAATTAAGAAGTTGCAATATCTTATCATGCACAAAACTGGAAGAGCCACACTGAAATTTGTAAAAAGAGTGATTCCACTTTACTTCTGAAAGCTTGACCCAAAACATCAGTGCAGTTTAGTGCTGGGAAACATTGTCTTAGGCCATAGCTACTCCTATGGGAAGAGAGAGTAGGGTGTGCTCCCAATGTCTCAGTATTTAGTGTAGTACCCCAAAGGGCCAGATTTTGTGTCACCCTACATAGAGTGCTGACGGACTAGCATAGTTTGTGAGGCATTGTTTACACACCTTGGGGCAGTAAATAGAAGAGCAAAGGAGTGAGTGTGTTGTTGTGGCCAGGAAAGATGTGAAACTGTGAGGTGAACAAAATGAAGCTCTCTTCTCAACACCAGGAAGAGGGGACAAGAGTGGATCATGCCTCAGATGTCCCACCCATTACAGCAGTCAGACATGAGAGAGAGAAAGAAAGTATAGAAGGTCCCTGATAAAAATAAGTCAGTATGTCTAATTGAGAATATGCTTGCAAAGTTCATAGAAGACCTATTCACCAAAATGTTAGAGAGACTCCTAGAATCTCTAACTAGGCTGATTGGTGAAAGTCTTTTTTCTCTTAAAGCTGGTCCAAGAGATGACTGCCTCTTCAACTATGCAGACACAAAAGCAAAGCTACAAGGAACTTGAAGAATCAGGGAAACATGACACAACTCAAAAAACAAAATAAATGTCCAGTAACCAACTGGCCCTAAAGAAATGGATATTCATGGTGTCTGAGAAAGAATTCAAAATAACCTTAAAGAACCTAAGGGGTTTACAAGAAAACACATATAGACAATTAAATAAAATCAGGAAAGTGAGATATGAGCAAAATTGAAATATCAGAAAGAGAAAGTATTACAGAGATGATAGACAGATGATGGATGGTAGATATGTAGATGATAGATAGATAGATGATAGATAGATAGATAGATAGATAGATAGATAGATAGATAGATAGATGATAGATAGATGATAGATAGATAGATATATAGAGTGGGTGGGGTGAGAGAGAGATAACAATAGATATATATATAGTACTAATAGGAATTCTGGGGCTGAAGAAAAATATAAAATTCACTACAGCAGTTCAACAGCAGAGTTGTTTAGGTTAAATTTTAACCAACTTAACTACCAGTTATTTGAAGTTGTCCAGTGAAATGAATAAAAAACAAAAAGATTGAAGGAAGCTTAGGGAATTATGGACATGATCAAGTGAGCAAGAATGTGCTTATTGGAGGTATCCTAAAGGAGACACACACACACACACACAATAATATATATGTGTGTGTATGTATGTATATATGTATGTTGTGTATATATGTATATATGTATCAATGTATGTGTACACAGACACACGGTGGCGGGAGTGAGTTAATAAATCTTATTTAAAGAAACAATGCCTCAAATGTCCCAGAATTATGAAAGGAATTAAACATCTGAACTTATGAAGCCTAAAGGACTAAAGAATATCTACTGTATGATAGATATTAATCAAATTACCATGAGTCAAAAAAGGAGAATTGTAAAAGCAAAGGAAACACAAACTGTCACATGTGAAAGAGACCCAATAAGATTATCAGCTAGTTTATCAGCAGAAAACTTGCAGGCCAAAAGGCAGTGGAATGATTCAAAGTGCTGAAAGGATAGAAAATAAAAGAAATAAAAAACCGTGCCAAACAAGAATACAAAACTAGGCAAAGATGTTCTTCAAAACTAAAGGAGAAATAAAGACATCCACTTGACAAACAAAGACAGATACTGATCACTAATCTGTCTTACAACAAATGCTAAAAGAAAATATTTAGGCTGAAATGAAAGAATGCTAAGCAATAAAACAAAAACACAAAACTCTCTGATAAAGATAAATATATGGAAAACTACAGAATATTAGAATACAGCAATGATATTGTGGAAATTTCTTCTAAGTTTAGATTCAAAGATAAAAGAAAAAGTAATAAGAATCTAAATAGCATAGAAGTGTTATATATACACACAGCTTAACAACATGTAAATTGTGACATCAATGTTATAAACAGTGGTATAATGAGAAGTGAGGGGTGTTTTGTATGTGAGTGAAGATAAATAGTTATTATTAAAACAGACATTTACAATAAACACAAAAAATTATCCCTGAGGAAGATAGCAGCAAGGAGAAGAGAGACAAAAGAAGTGCAAGAACAGTGGAGAAACTGGCAAGAGCAAATTATTACCTGTAATAATTACTTCAAACACAAATAGATTAAACTTGCTAGTGGAAAGATCTACAGTAACTAAATTGAATTTTAACAAAGAAACAAAGCTCAAGCAAACAATAAATAAGCAGACAAAAACAAGTTCCCAATATATGCTGGCAATATATAGAAAGTCATTTTAGATACAGACACAAACTGATTAAAAGTGAAGGGATGGAGAAAAATATTCCATGCAAATATTGTCTGAAGCAAAACAGTAGCTGCTACACTAATACCACACAAAGTGTCATAAGTCAAAATGGTTAAAAGAGACAAAAAGGGGCATTTGTTACTAACAAAAGGTTCACTGCAGCAAGAAGATACAGAAATTAAAAGCATTTAAATACCGAGTGAAGTGCTGGAATTACATACCATTAAAATATATGAAGCAAAAGCTGACAGAACAGAAGGGAGAAGACATTTCCAACAAGAACTGGAGACTCCTGTACCACACTTAATACCCAAACTCTTTAAGATACAGAAAAACCAACAGTTGAAAGAAGGGTATGTTTTTTTTTTCCCTACTGATTCTATTATCTCCTTTATTCTTTCCTGATTTCTGTTTTCAGTTCAAAATACTTTATACATTTCTTTTCATTGCACCAGACAAAACTTAACCAAGAAATAGTAACAAAAACAGTAAGCCAGCTGTATCTAACAGATATGTACAGAACATTCTACTCAACAACACCACACCTGTTTTTCTCAAGTACACATGAGACATTTTATGGAATAGTCATATGTAAGAGCATAAACAGTTACATTAGATTTTTAAAAACATAGACAGCATGCAATGTATTGTCTCTGACCACAGTGGGATGGAATTAAAGTCAATAAAAGTAAAATTCAAAGCTAGTGGAAATTAAACCACACTCCCTAGGCAGACAATTTATCACGGTACAAATCACAGGAGAAATTATAAAATATAGAGGTGATGAAAAACAAAAATGCAACACACCAGAACTCATGGGAAGCAACATAAGCAGGATGAAGAGAGAAATTTATAGGTATAAATGCTTACTTTTAAAACAGAAAGGATCTCAAATCAATAACTTAATCTATAACCTCATGAGAGCCACTTATTTTTATGTTGTGTGTTTAATTTGTGAAGTTTCAAATTGGAAAGTGCCTTCTGGAAGACAGAAAATTTACTTATTATTAAAAACCTGGCAGCTTTTAACTCTATGCTGAACTCCATCGAACATAATTTATGTTTCAAACCCGCATTCAAGTAATAACTTTATCAAGACAAATATAACTTACAGTATTTTAGATCCAGAAGGCATTACTCTAAATCTAAATCAGACTTTCTTCTGTAACCTGCAGGGAAAAAATATTTTTCAAACTTAGAATTTAACTGAGTTTTTGATATTTGAAAAAAACATGACCACTCTAAATCAAGAAGAAATTTGTATCTCATGGATACAAAATAATACATCCCTTCTCTGGGGCAACTTTAAATATTGCCTGGAGAGGCAAAGGGACATTTTAGAAACAGTTACTCATAAATCATAGGCATAGATTGATTCCGTGCCAAAGTGTAATTATGTGCACTACAAAGGGATGTTAAAGAGCTATGTGTTTCTGTAACTGACAAAGACTTCAGTTTTCAGTTTTTTATTTAGGAGACACATATTGTGCTCTCAATGTACATTTGATAAAGTGCTAAGTGTTTCTAAGAACATAAAAGGATTTAGTTGTTTTTCACCTCTCTTTTTTTTTTACATCTTGTCACTTACTGATTCCAAAACTTTGACACAATTGATCGTTCCTTCCAGCTCTTATTTTTTCTTACGGGTATTTGCATTCCTCTGGGTCTTTTTCCAGGACCCCTCCAAATCAACCTCTAAATATTGACTCGTCCTAAGGCTCCATCCTTTCTGTCCCCTCACCCCCTAGGGGACATCAGCTAATCCCACAGCTTGAATGCATCTGGAGCACAGGGAATCCATAATTATCTAAGGTGGTGGTTAGATACTCCTCTGTTGTCAACCAAAAGCAGTGAAGGGCAAAAAATTAACACTGAAGCACATCTGAGAATCCAACAGTCTTCTTCTGAACCAGATATATATTCTCAGGAATGTCAAGTGATGCCACCCTATTCACTGAATTTTTGTTCAAAAATACTTACATTCTATATAAAAGAGTTGAGTGTGTAAAGCAGCTTATTATTGTTATTTTTTAAATGAGTAAATAAATATGTCTAAATTGTTTCAGGTTCAATGCTTTGATATGGTTAAGATCAATAGG
>NW_022588407.1:0-15602 GCF_009834535.1 Camelus ferus | reverse complement strand
CAGAATTACGGAATAAGTAGGAGTGGTCTGGGGAGTTTTGGGGGCGCCCTCCACGTAGCTGCCTGGTGTCACACTTGTTCCCTGGCAGGGGGAAGTCCGCTAATTACCCATCATTCCAGGGGAGGCACTAGATGCTACCTGCATTTCCAGAACAACAACCCCGCCTTTCCTCGGCTGCCCGCACTAGAGAAACTCGTTGAAGACACGGAGGGCTCCTAGGAGATCCCAGTGCTGCAGACAGAGGACGGAACTTCCCCACACTCAGAGTTACGGAACGCGGCCGAGTGGGTGGGGTAGGATTGGAGCCGCCCTCCACGCATCTGCCTGTTGTCACAGCTGTTACCTGTCGGGGGAAGTCCGCTAATTACCTCCATTTTCCAGGGGAAGCACTACATTTTTCCTGCATTTCCAGCCTACCCTGCCTTTCCCCGGCAGCCCGCTAGGAGTCACTCGGGGAAGACACGCGGAAGGCTCCTAGGAGATCCCAGGGGTGCAGACCGAGGACGGAACCTCCACACACTCAGAATTCTGGAACGCGGCCGATGGGTAGGGGAGGTTTGGGCCGCCCTCCACGCAGCTGCCTGTTGTCACAGCTATTCCCAGTCAGGGGAATTCCGCTAAATACCTCCCGTGTCCAGGGGGAGGCACTACATGCTACCTGCATTTACAGCCCATCCCCCGAATTTCCCATGGAGCCCGCACTAGGACAATCGGGAAAATACGCGGATTTCTCCTAGGAGATCCCATACGCTGCAGACAGAGGACGGAACCTCCCCACACTCAGAATTCCGGAACGCGGCCGGTGGGTGGGGGAGGTTTAAGGCCGCCCTCCGCAGCTGCCTGGTGTCAAGCTGTTCCCTGCAGGGGAAGTCCGCTAAATTCCTCCCAGTCCAGGGTGAGGCACTAGATGCTACCTGCATTTCCAGCCTAAACCCCTTTCAACGGAAGCCCGCCTAGGGACACTCAGGGAAGACACGCGGAGGGCTCCTAGGAGATCCCAAGAGCTGCAGACAGAAGACGGAACCTCCCCACACTCAGATTAGGGAATAAGTAGGAGTGGTTTGGGGAGGTTTGGGGCGCCCTCCACGCAGCTGCCTGGTGTCACAGCTGTTCCCTGTTGGGGGAAGTCCGCTAATTACCTCCCTGTCCAGGGTGAGGAACTAGATGCTACCTGCATTTCCAGCCCAACCCCCGCGTTTCCCGGGCAGCCCACACTAGGAGACACTCGGGGAAGACACGCGGAGGGCTCCTAGGAGATCCCAGGTGCTGCAGACAGAGGACGGAACCTCCCAACTCAGAAATCCGGAACGCGGCCGAATGGGTGGGGGAGGTTTGGGGCCGCCCTCCACGCACCTGCTTTGTGTCAGAGCTGTTCCCTGTCAGGGGGAAGTCCGCTAATTACCTCCCCTGTCAAGGGGGAGGCACTAGATGCTACCTGCTTTTCCAGCCCAAAACCCCGCATTTCCCCGGCAGCCCGCACAAGGAAACACTCAGGGAAGACACGCGGAATGCTCCTAGGAGATCCCAAGAGCTGCAGACAGAGGACAGAACCTCCCCACACTCAGAATTACGGAATAAGTAGGAGTGGTCTGGGGAGTTTTGGGGGCGCCCTCCACGTAGCTGCCTGGTGTCACACTTGTTCCCTGGCAGGGGGAAGTCCGCTAATTACCTCATCATTCCAGGGGGAGGCACTAGATGCTACCTGCATTTCCAGACAACCCCCGCCTTTCCTCGGCTGCCCGCACTAGAGAAACTCGTTGAAGACACGCCGAGGGCTCCTAGGAGATCCCAGGTGCTGCAGACAGAGGACGGAACTTCCCCACACTCAGAGTTACGGAACGCGGCCGAGTGGGTGGGGTAGGATTGGAGCCGCCCTCCACGCATCTGCCTGTTGTCACAGCTGTTACCTGTCAGGGGGAAGTCCGCTAATTACCTCCATTTTCCAGGGGGAAGCACTACATTTTTCCTGCATTTCCAGCCCTACCCCTGCCTTTCCCCGGCAGCCCGCAATAGGAGTCACTCGGGGAAGACACGCGGAAGGCTCCTAGGAGATCCCAGGGGATGCAGACCGAGGACGGAACCTCCACACACTCAGAATTCTGGAACGCGGCCGAGTGGGTAGGGGAGGTTTGGGGCCGCCCTCCACGCAGCTGCCTGTTGTCACAGCTATTCCCAGTCAGGGGAATTCCGCTAAATACCTCCCGTGTCCAGGGGGAGGCACTACATGCTACCTGCATTTACAGCCCATCCCCCGAATTTCCCATGGAGCCCGCACTAGGAAACAATCGGGAAAATACGCGGATTTCTCCTAGGAGATCCCATGCGCTGCAGACAGAGGACGGAACCTCCCCACACTCAGAATTCCGGAACGCGGCCGAGTGGGTGGGGGAGGTTTAAGGCCGCCCTCCACGCAGCTGCCTGGTGTCACAGCTGTTCCCTGGCAGGGGGAAGTCCGCTAATTACCTTCCCAGTCCAGGGTGAGGTACTAGATGCTACCTGCATTTCCAGCCTAAACCCGCTTTTCAACGGAAGCCCGCCATAGAGGACACTCAGGGAAGACACGCGGAGGGCTCCTAGGAGATCCCAAGAGCTGCAGACAGAAGACGGAACCTCCCCACACTCAGAATTAGGGAATAAGTAGGAGTGGTTTGGGGATGTTTGGGGGCGCCCTCCACGCAGCTGCCTGGTGTCACAGCTGTTCCCTGGGGGGAAGTCCGCTAAATACCTCCCCTGTCCAGGGGGAGGCACTACGAGTTTCCTGCATTTCCAGACAAACCCCCGACTTTCCCCGGCAGCCCGCACTAAGAGCCACTCGGGGAAGACACGCGGAGGGCTCCTAGGAGATCCCAGGCGCTGCATACGGAGGACGGAACCTCCCCACACTCAGAATTCCGGAACGCAACCGAGTGAGTGGGGGAGGTTTGGGACCGCCCTCCACTAAGCTGCCTGGTGTCACAGCTGTTACCTGTCGGGGGAGGTCCGCTAATTACCTCCCCAGACCAGGGGAAGGCACTACATGCTACCTGCATTTCCAGCACAAACCCCGCTTTTCCCCGGCAGCCCGCACTAGGACACACTCGGGGAAAACATGCGGAGGGATCCTAGAAGATCCCACGCGCTGCAGACAGAAGATGGAAACTCCCCACAATCAGATATCCGGAATAAGTAGGAGCAGTTTGGGGAGGTTTGGGGCCGCCCTTAACGCAGCTGCCTGGTGTCACAGCTGTTCCTTTGCAGGGGGAAGTCCGCTAAATTCCTCCGCTGTCCAGGGGAGGCCTACATGCTACCTTCATTTCCAGCCCAACCCCCAACTTTCAACGGAAGCCCGCCCTAGGAGACACTCAGGGAAGACACGTGGAGGACTCCTAGTAGATCCCAAGAGCTGTAGACAGAAGGCGGAACCTCCCCACACTCAGAATTACGGAATAAGTAGGAGTGGTTTGGGGAGGTTTGGGGGCGCCCTCCACGCGCTGCCCTTTGTCACGCTGTTCCCTGGCAGGGGGAAGTCCGCTAATTACCTCCGAGTCCAGGGTGATGTTACTAGATGCTACTGCATTTCCAGCCCAACCCCCACCTTTCCCCGGCAGCTCGCACTAGGATCCACTCGGGGAAGACACGAGAAGGCTCCTAGGAGATCCAGGCGCTGCAGACAGAGGACGGAACCTCCCACACTCAGAATTATGGAACAATTACAAGTGGTTGGGGGAGTTTGGGACCGCCCTCCACTCAGCTGCCTGGTGTCACAGCGTTCCCTGTCTGGGGGAAGTCCGCTAATTACTTCCCCAGACCAGGGGGATTCACTACATGCTACATGCATTCCAGCCAAACCACCGCCTTTCCCCGGAAGCCCACACTAGAGACACTCGGGAAAGACACGCGGGAATCTTAGGAGATCCCAGGCGCTGCAGGCAGAGGACGGAACCTCCACAAACTCAGAATTACGGAACACGTACGAGAGGGTTCGGAGGTTTTGGGCGCACTCCACGCAGCTGCCTGGTGTCACCCTGTTCCCTGGCAGGGGGAAGTCCGCTAATTACCTCTCCTGTACAGGGGGTAGCACTACATGGTTCCTGCATTTCCAGCACACCCCCACTTTTCACCGGCAGCCCGCACTAGGACACACTCGGGGAAATCATGCGGAGGGCTCCTAGTAGATCCCACGCGCTGCAGACAGAGGATGGAACCTCCCACACTCAGATATCCGGAATAAGTTGGAGAGTTTTGGGAGGTTTGGGGCCGACCTCCAGGCAGCTGCCTGGTGTCATAGCTGTTCTTTGCAGGGGGAAGTCCGCTAAATTCCTCCGCTGTCCAAGGGGAGGCACTACATGCTACCTTCATTTCCAGCCCAACCCCCACCTTTCAACGGCAGCCCGCCCTAGGAGACACTCAGGGAAGACACGTGGAGGGCTCCTAGTTATCCCAAGAGCTGCAGACAGAGGACGGAACCTCCCCACACTCAGATTTCCGAAAACGCGTCCGAGTGGTTGGGGAGGATTGGGTCCGACCACCACGCAGCTGCCTTGTGTCACAGCTGTTCCCTGTCTGGGGGAAGTCCGCTAATTACCTCCCCTGTCCAGGGTGAGGAACTAGATGCTACCTGCATTTCCAGCCCCCCCGCGTTTCCCGGGCAGCCCACACTAGAGACACTCGGGGAAGACACGCGGAGGGCTCCTAGGAGATCCAGGTGCTGCAGACAGAGGACGGAACCTCCCAACTCAGAAATCCGGAACGCGGCCGAATGGGTGGGGAGGTTTGGGGCCGCCCTCCACGCACCTGCTTTGTGTCAGAGCTGTTCCCTGTCAGGGGAAGTCCGCTAATTACCTCCCCTGTCAAGGGGGAGGCACTAGATGCTACCTGCTTTTCCAGCCCAACCCGCATTTCCCCGGCAGCCCGCACAAGGAAACACTCAGGGAAGACACGCGGAATGCTCCTAGGAGATCCCAAGAGCTGCAGACAGAGGACAGAACCTCCCCACACTCAGAATTACGGAATAAGTAGGAGTGGTCTGGGGAGTTTTGGGGGCGCCCTCCACGTAGCTGCCTGGTGTCACACTTGTTCCCTGGCAGGGGGAAGTCCGCTAATTACCTCATCATTCCAGGGGGAGGCACTAGATGCTACCTGCATTTCCAGAACAACCCCCGCCTTTCCTCGGCTGCCCGCACTAGAGAAACTCGTTGAAGACACGCCGAGGGCTCCTAGGAGATCCCAGGTGCTGCAGACAGAGGACGGAACTTCCCCACACTCAGAGTTACGGAACGCGGCCGAGTGGGTGGGGTAGGATTGGAGCCGCCCTCCACGCATCTGCCTGTTGTCACAGCTGTTACCTGTCAGGGGGAAGTCCGCTAATTACCTCCATTTTCCAGGGGGAAGCACTACATTTTTCCTGCATTTCCAGCCCTACCCCTGCCTTTCCCCGGCAGCCCGCAATAGGAGTCACTCGGGGAAGACACGCGGAAGGCTCCTAGGAGATCCCAGGGGATGCAGACCGAGGACGGAACCTCCCACACTCAGAATTCTGGAACGCGGCCGAGTGGGTAGGGGAGGTTTGGGCCGCCCTCCACGCAGCTGCCTGTTGTCACAGCTATTCCCAGTCAGGGGAATTCCGCTAATACCTCCCGTGTCCAGGGGGAGGCACTACATGCTACCTGCATTTACAGCCCATCCCCCGAATTTCCCATGGGCCCGCACTAGGAAACAATCGGGAAATACGCGGATTTCTCCTAGGAGATCCCATGCGCTGCAGACAGAGGACGGAACCTCCCCACACTCAGAATTCCGGAACGCGGCCGAGTGGGTGGGGGAGGTTTAAGGCCGCCCTCCACGCAGCTGCCTGGTTCACTGTTCCCTGGCAGGGGGAAGTCCGCTAATTACCTTCCCAGTCCAGGTGAGGTACTAGATGCTACCTGCATTTCCAGCCTAAACCCGCTTTCAACGGAAGCCCGCCATAGAGGACACTCAGGGAAGACACGCGGAGGGCTCCTAGGAGATCCCAAGAGCTGCAGACAGAAGACGGAACCTCCCCACACTCAGAATTAGGGAATAAGTAGTAGTGGTTTGGGGATGTTTGGGGGCGCCCTCCACGCAGCTGCCTGGTGTCACAGCTGTTCCCTGGCAGGGGAAGTCCGCTAAATACCTCCCCTGTCCAGGGGGAGGCACTACGAGTTTCCTGCATTTCCAGACAACCCCCGACTTTCCCCGGCAGCCCGCACTAAGAGCCACTCGGGGAAGACACGCGGAGGGCTCCTAGGATCCCAGGCGCTGCATACGGAGGACGGAACCTCCCCACACTCAGAATTCCGGAACGCAACCGAGTGAGTGGGGGAGGTTTGGGACCGCCCTCCACTAGCTGCCTGGTGTCACAGCTGTTACCTGTCTGGGGGAGTCCGCTAATTACCTCCCCAGACCAGGGAGGCACTACATGCTACCTGCATTTCCAGCACAAACCCCGCTTTTCCCCGGCAGCCCGCACTAGGACACACTCGGGGAAACATGCGGAGGGATCCTAGAAGATCCCACGCGCTGCAGACAGAAGATGGAAACCTCCCCACAATCAGATATCCGGAATAAGTAGGAGCAGTTTGGGGAGGTTTGGGGCCGCCCTTAACGCAGCTGCCTGGTGTCACAGCTGTTCCTTTGCAGGGGGAAGTCCGCTAAATTCCTCCGCTGTCCAGGGGGAGGCCTACATGCTACCTTCATTTCCAGCCCAACCCCAACTTTCAACGGAAGCCCGCCCTAGGAGACACTCAGGAAACACGTGGAGGACTCCTAGTAGATCCCAAGAGCTGTAGACAGAAGGCGGAACCTCCCCACACTCAGAATTACGGAATAAGTAGGAGTGGTTTGGGGAGGTTTGGGGCGCCCTCCACGCAGCTGCCATTTGTCACAGCTGTTCCCTGGCAGGGGGAAGTCCGCTAATTACCTCCCGAGTCCAGGGTGATGTACTAGATGCTACCTGCATTTCCAGCCCAACACCCACCTTTCCCCGGCAGTCCGCACTAGGATCCACTCGGGGAAGACACGCGGAAGGCTCCTAGGAGATCCCAGGCTGCAGACAGAGGACGGAACCTCCCCACACTCAGATTTCCGGAACGCGTCCGAGTGGGTGGGGGAGGATTGGGGCCGACCTCCACGCAGCTGCCTGGTGTCACAGCTGTTCCCTGTCTGGGGAAGTCCGCTAATAACCTCCCTGTCCAGGGTGAGGAACTAGATGCTACCTGCATTTCCAGCCCAACCCCCGCGTTCCCGGGCAGCCCGCACTAGGAGACACTCGGGGAAAAACGCGGAGGGCTCCTAGGAGATCCCAGACGCTGCAGACCGAGGACGGAACCTCCACACTCTCAGAATTACGGAACAATTATGAGTGGTTGGGGGGGTTTGTGGCCACCCTCCACGGAGCTGTCTGGTGTCACAGCTGTTCCCTGGCAGGAGGAATTCCGCTAATTACCTCCCCTGTCGTGGGGGAGGCACTACATGCTACCTGCATTTCCAGCACAACCCCCCATTTCCCCAGCAGCCCGCACTAGGAGACACTCTGGGAACACACGCGGAGGGCTCCTAGGAGATCCCAGGCGCAGCAGAGGACGGAACCCCCCACTCTCAGAATTCCCGAACGAGCTGAGTGGGTGGGGGAGGTTTGGGGCCGCCCTCCACGACGCTTCCTGGTATAACAGCTGTTCCCTGGCAGGGGGAATTTCGCTAATTTACTCCCCTGTCCAGGGGGAGGCACTAAAGCCTTCCTGCTTTTCCAGCCCAACCCCTGCCTTTCCCCGGCAGCCCGCACAAGAGACACTCGGGGATGACACGAGGAGGCTCATAATAGATCTCATGTGCTGCAGACAAAGGACGGAACCTCCCCACACTCAGAATTCCGGAGCTCGTCAGAGTGGGTGGGGTATGTTTAGGGCCGCACTCCACGCAGCTGCCTGGTGTCACAGCTGTTCCCTGGCAGGGGGAAGTCCGCTAATTACCTCCCCTGTACAGGGGGTGGCACTATATGGTTCCTGCATTTCCAGCACAACCCCCACTTTTCCCCGGCAGCCCGCACTAGGACACACTCGGGGAAATCATGCGGAGGGCTCCAAGTAGATCCCACGCGCTGCAGACAGAGGATGGAACCTCCCCACACTCAGATATCCGGAATAAGTTGGAGACTTTTGGGAGTTTTGGGCCGCCCTCCAGGCAGCTGCCTGTGTCATAGCTGTTCCTTTGCAGGGGGAATTCCGCTAAATTCCTCCGCTGTCCAGGGGGAGGCACTACATGCTACCTTCATTTCCAGCCCAACCCCCACCTTTCAACGGCAGCCCGCCCTAGGAGACACTCAGGGAAGACACGTGGAAGGCTCCTAGTAGATCCCAAGAGCTGCAGACAGAGGACGGAACCTCACCACACTCAGATTTCCGAAACGCGTCCGAGTGGGTGGGGGAGGATTGGGTCCGACCTCCACGCAGCTGCCTGGTGTCACAGCTGTTCCCTGTCTGGGGGAAGTCCGCTAATTACCTCCCCTGTCCAGGGTGAGGAACTAGATGCTACCTGCATTTCCAGCCCAACCCCCGCGTTTCCCGGGCAGCCCACACTAGGAGACACTCGGGGAAGACACGCGGAGGGCTCCTAGGAGATCCCAGGTGCTGCAGACAGAGGACGGAACCTCCCAACTCAGAAATCCGGAACGCGGCCGAATGGGTGGGGGAGGTTTGGGGCCGCCCTCCACGCACCTGCTTTGTGTCAGAGCTGTTCCCTGTCAGGGGGAAGTCCGCTAATTACCTCCCCTGTCAAGGGGGAGGCACTAGATGCTACCTGCTTTTCCAGCCCAAAACCCCGCATTTCCCCGGCAGCCCGCACAAGGAAACACTCAGGGAAGACACGCGGAATGCTCCTAGGAGATCCCAAGAGCTGCAGACAGAGGACAGAACCTCCCCACACTCAGAATTACGGAATAAGTAGGAGTGGTCTGGGGAGTTTTGGGGGCGCCCTCCACGTAGCTGCCTGGTGTCACACTTGTTCCCTGGCAGGGGGAAGTCCGCTAATTACCTCATCATTCCAGGGGGAGGCACTAGATGCTACCTGCATTTCCAGAACAACCCCCGCCTTTCCTCGGCTGCCCGCACTAGAGAAACTCGTTGAAGACACGCCGAGGGCTCCTAGGAGATCCCAGGTGCTGCAGACAGAGGACGGAACTTCCCCACACTCAGAGTTACGGAACGCGGCCGAGTGGGTGGGGTAGGATTGGAGCCGCCCTCCACGCATCTGCCTGTTGTCACAGCTGTTACCTGTCAGGGGAAGTCCGCTAATTACCTCCATTTTCCAGGGGGAAGCACTACATTTTTCCTGCATTTCCAGCCCTACCCCTGCCTTTCCCCGGCAGCCCGCAATAGGAGTCACTCGGGGAAGACACGCGGAAGGCTCCTAGGAGATCCCAGGGGATGCAGACCGAGGACGGAACCTCCACACACTCAGAATTCTGGAACGCGGCCGAGTGGGTAGGGGAGGTTTGGGGCCGCCCTCCACGCAGCTGCCTGTTGTCACAGCTATTCCCAGTCAGGGGAATTCCGCTAAATACCTCCCGTGTCCAGGGGGAGGCACTACATGCTACCTGCATTTACAGCCCATCCCCCGAATTTCCCATGGAGCCCGCACTAGGAAACAATCGGGAAAATACGCGGATTTCTCCTAGGAGATCCCATGCGCTGCAGACAGAGGACGGAACCTCCCCACACTCAGAATTCCGGAACGCGGCCGAGTGGGTGGGGGAGGTTTAAGGCCGCCCTCCACGCAGCTGCCTGGTGTCACAGCTGTTCCCTGGCAGGGGGAAGTCCGCTAATTACCTTCCCAGTCCAGGGTGAGGTACTAGATGCTACCTGCATTTCCAGCCTAAACCCGCTTTTCAACGGAAGCCCGCCATAGAGGACACTCAGGGAAGACACGCGGAGGGCTCCTAGGAGATCCCAAGAGCTGCAGACAGAAGACGGAACCTCCCACACTCAGAATTAGGGAATAAGTAGGAGTGGTTTGGGGATGTTTGGGGGCGCCCTCCACGCAGCTGCCTGGTGTCACAGCTGTTCCCTGGCAGGGGGAAGTCCGCTAAATACCTCCCCTGTCCAGGGGGAGGCACTACGAGTTTCCTGCATTTCCAGACAAACCCCCGACTTTCCCCGGCAGCCCGCACTAAGAGCCACTCGGGGAAGACACGCGGAGGGCTCCTAGGAGATCCCAGGCGCTGCATACGGAGGACGGAACCTCCCCACACTCAGAATTCCGGAACGCAACCGAGTGAGTGGGGGAGGTTTGGGACCCCTCCACTAAGCTGCCTGGTGTCACAGCTGTTACCTGTCTGGGGGAGGTCCGCTAATTACCTCCCCAGACCAGGGGAAGGCACTACATGCTACCTGCATTTCCAGCACAAACCCCGCTTTCCCCGGCAGCCCGCACTAGGACACACTCGGGGAAAACATGCGGAGGGATCCTAGAAGATCCCACGCGCTGCAGACAGAAGATGGAAACTCCCCACAATCAGATATCCGGAATAAGTAGGAGCAGTTTGGGGAGGTTTGGGGCCGCCCTTAACGCAGCTGCCTGGTGTCACAGCTGTTCCTTTGCAGGGGGAAGTCCGCTAAATTCCTCCGCTGTCCAGGGGAGGCCTACATGCTACCTTCATTTCCAGCCCAACCCCCAACTTTCAACGGAAGCCCGCCCTAGGAGACACTCAGGGAAGACACGTGGAGGACTCCTAGTAGATCCCAAGAGCTGTAGACAGAAGGCGGAACCTCCCCACACTCAGAATTACGGAATAAGTAGGAGTGGTTTGGGGAGGTTTGGGGGCGCCCTCCACGCAGCTGCCCTTTGTCACAGCTGTTCCCTGGCAGGGGGAAGTCCGCTAATTACCTCCCGAGTCCAGGGTGATGTACTAGATGCTACCTGCATTTCCAGCCCAACCCCCACCTTTCCCCGGCAGCCCGCACTAGGATCCACTCGGGGAAGACACGAGGAAGGCTCCTAGGAGATCCCAGGCGCTGCAGACAGAGGACGGAACCTCCCCACACTCAGAATTATGGAACAATTACAAGTGGTTGGGGGAGGTTTGGGACCGCCCTCCACTCAGCTGCCTGGTGTCACAGCTGTTCCCTGTCTGGGGGAAGTCCGCTAATTACTTCCCCAGACCAGGGGGATTCACTACATGCTACCTGCATTTCCAGCCAAACCACCGCCTTTCCCCGGAAGCCCACACTAGAGACACTCGGGAAAGACACGCGGAGGAATCTTAGGAGATCCCAGGCGCTGCAGGCAGAGGACGGAACCTCCACAAACTCAGAATTACGGAACACGTACGAGAGGGTTCGGGAGGTTTTGGGCGCACTCCACGCAGCTGCCTGGTGTCACACCTGTTCCCTGGCAGGGGGAAGTCCGCTAATTACCTCTCCTGTACAGGGGGTAGCACTACATGGTTCCTGCATTTCCAGCACACCCCCACTTTTCACCGGCAGCCCGCACTAGGACACACTCGGGGAAATCATGCGGAGGGCTCCTAGTAGATCCCACGCGCTGCAGACAGAGGATGGAACCTCCCCACACTCAGATATCCGGAATAAGTTGGAGAGTTTTGGGGAGGTTTGGGGCCGACCTCCAGGCAGCTGCCTGGTGTCATAGCTGTTCTTTGCAGGGGGAAGTCCGCTAAATTCCTCCGCTGTCCAAGGGGAGGCACTACATGCTACCTTCATTTCCAGCCCAACCCCCACCTTTCAACGGCAGCCCGCCCTAGGAGACACTCAGGGAAGACACGTGGAGGGCTCCTAGTTGATCCCAAGAGCTGCAGACAGAGGACGGAACCTCCCCACACTCAGATTTCCGAAACGCGTCCGAGTGGTTGGGGGAGGATTGGGTCCGACCACCACGCAGCTGCCTTGTGTCACAGCTGTTCCCTGTCTGGGGGAAGTCCGCTAATTACCTCCCCTGTCCAGGGTGAGGAACTAGATGCTACCTGCATTTCCAGCCCAACCCCCGCGTTTCCCGGGCAGCCCACACTAGGAGACACTCGGGGAAGACACGCGGAGGGCTCCTAGGAGATCCCAGGTGCTGCAGACAGAGGACGGAACCTCCCAACTCAGAAATCCGGAACGCGGCCGAATGGGTGGGGGAGGTTTGGGGCCGCCCTCCACGCACCTGCTTTGTGTCAGAGCTGTTCCCTGTCAGGGGGAAGTCCGCTAATTACCTCCCCTGTCAAGGGGGAGGCACTAGATGCTACCTGCTTTTCCAGCCCAAAACCCCGCATTTCCCCGGCAGCCCGCACAAGGAAACACTCAGGGAAGACACGCGGAATGCTCCTAGGAGATCCCAAGAGCTGCAGACAGAGGACAGAACCTCCCCACACTCAGAATTACGGAATAAGTAGGAGTGGTCTGGGGAGTTTTGGGGGCGCCCTCCACGTAGCTGCCTGGTGTCACACTTGTTCCCTGGCAGGGGGAAGTCCGCTAATTACCTCATCATTCCAGGGGGAGGCACTAGATGCTACCTGCATTTCCAGAACAACCCCCGCCTTTCCTCGGCTGCCCGCACTAGAGAAACTCGTTGAAGACACGCCGAGGGCTCCTAGGAGATCCCAGGTGCTGCAGACAGAGGACGGAACTTCCCCACACTCAGAGTTACGGAACGCGGCCGAGTGGGTGGGGTAGGATTGGAGCCGCCCTCCACGCATCTGCCTGTTGTCACAGCTGTTACCTGTCAGGGGGAAGTCCGCTAATTACCTCCATTTTCCAGGGGGAAGCACTACATTTTTCCTGCATTTCCAGCCCTACCCCTGCCTTTCCCCGGCAGCCCGCAATAGGAGTCACTCGGGGAAGACACGCGGAAGGCTCCTAGGAGATCCCAGGGGATGCAGACCGAGGACGGAACCTCCACACACTCAGAATTCTGGAACGCGGCCGAGTGGGTAGGGGAGGTTTGGGGCCGCCCTCCACGCAGCTGCCTGTTGTCACAGCTATTCCCAGTCAGGGAATTCCGCTAAATACCTCCCGTGTCCAGGGGAGGCACTACATGCTACCTGCATTTACAGCCCATCCCCGAATTTCCCATGGAGCCCGCACTAGGAAACAATCGGGAAAATACGCGGATTTCTCCTAGGAGATCCCATGCGCTGCAGACAGAGGACGGAACCTCCCACACTCAGAATTCCGGAACGCGGCCGAGTGGGTGGGGGAGGTTTAAGGCCGCCCTCCACGCAGCTGCCTGGTGTCACAGCTGTTCCCTGGCAGGGGGAAGTCCGCTAATTACCTTCCCAGTCCAGGGTGAGGTACTAGATGCTACCTGCATTTCCAGCCTAAACCCGCTTTTCAACGGAAGCCCGCCATAGAGGACACTCAGGGAAGACACGCGGAGGGCTCCTAGGAGATCCCAAGAGCTGCAGACAGAAGACGGAACCTCCCCACACTCAGAATTAGGGAATAAGTAGGAGTGGTTTGGGGATGTTTGGGGGCGCCCTCCACGCAGCTGCCTGGTGTCACAGCTGTTCCCTGGCAGGGGGAAGTCCGCTAAATACCTCCCCTGTCCAGGGGGAGGCACTACGAGTTTCCTGCATTTCCAGACAAACCCCCGACTTTCCCCGGCAGCCCGCACTAAGAGCCACTCGGGGAAGACACGCGGAGGGCTCCTAGGAGATCCCAGGCGCTGCATACGGAGGACGGAACCTCCCCACACTCAGAATTCCGGAACGCAACCGAGTGAGTGGGGGAGGTTTGGGACCGCCCTCCACTAAGCTGCCTGGTGTCACAGCTGTTACCTGTCTGGGGGAGGTCCGCTAATTACCTCCCCAGACCAGGGGAAGGCACTACATGCTACCTGCATTTCCAGCACAAACCCCGCTTTTCCCCGGCAGCCCGCACTAGGACACACTCGGGGAAAACATGCGGAGGGATCCTAGAAGATCCCACGCGCTGCAGACAGAAGATGGAAACTCCCCACAATCAGATATCCGGAATAAGTAGGAGCAGTTTGGGGAGGTTTGGGGCCGCCCTTAACGCAGCTGCCTGGTGTCACAGCTGTTCCTTTGCAGGGGGAAGTCCGCTAAATTCCTCCGCTGTCCAGGGGGAGGCCTACATGCTACCTTCATTTCCAGCCCAACCCCCAACTTTCAACGGAAGCCCGCCCTAGGAGACACTCAGGGAAGACACGTGGAGGACTCCTAGTAGATCCCAAGAGCTGTAGACAGAAGGCGGAACCTCCCCACACTCAGAATTACGGAATAAGTAGGAGTGGTTTGGGGAGGTTTGGGGCGCCCTCCACGCAGCTGCCATTTGTCACAGCTGTTCCCTGGCAGGGGGAAGTCCGCTAATTACCTCCCGAGTCCAGGGTGATGTACTAGATGCTACCTGCATTTCCAGCCCAACACCCACCTTTCCCCGGCAGTCCGCACTAGGATCCACTCGGGGAAGACACGCGGAAGGCTCCTAGGAGATCCCAGGCGCTGCAGACAGAGGACGGAACCTCCCCACACTCAGATTTCCGGAACGCGTCCGAGTGGGTGGGGGAGGATTGGGGCCGACCTCCACGCAGCTGCCTGGTGTCACAGCTGTTCCCTGTCTGGGGGAAGTCCGCTAATAACCTCCCCTGTCCAGGGTGAGGAACTAGATGCTACCTGCATTTCCAGCCCAACCCCCGCGTTTCCCGGGCAGCCCGCACTAGGAGACACTCGGGGAAGAAACGCGGAGGGCTCCTAGGAGATCCCAGACGCTGCAGACCGAGGACGGAACCTCCACACTCTCAGAATTACGGAACAATTATGAGTGGTTGGGGGAGGTTTGTGGCCACCCTCCACGGAGCTGTCTGGTGTCACAGCTGTTCCCTGGCAGGAGGAATTCCGCTAATTACCTCCCCTGTCGTGGGGGAGGCACTACATGCTACCTGCATTTCCAGCACAACCCCCGCATTTCCCCAGCAGCCCGCACTAGGAGACACTCTGGGAACACACGCGGAGGGCTCCTAGGAATCCCAGGCGCAGCAGAGGACGGAACCTCCCCACTCTCAGAATTCCCGAACGAGGCTGAGTGGGTGGGGGAGGTTTGGGGCCGCCCTCCACGACGCTTCCTGGTATAACAGCTGTTCCCTGGCAGGGGGAATTTCGCTAATTTACTCCCCTGTCCAGGGGGAGGCACTAAAGCCTTCCTGCTTTTCCAGCCCAACCCCTGCCTTTCCCCGGCAGCCCGCACAAGGAGACACTCGGGGATGACACGAGGAGGGCTCATAATAGATCTCATGTGCTGCAGACAAAGGACGGAACCTCCCCACACTCAGAATTCCGGAGCTCGTCAGAGTGGGTGGGGTATGTTTAGGGCCGCACTCCACGCAGCTGCCTGGTGTCACAGCTGTTCCCTGGCAGGGGGAAGTCCGCTAATTACCTCCCCTGTACAGGGGGTGGCACTATATGGTTCCTGCATTTCCAGCACAACCCCCACTTTTCCCCGGCAGCCCGCACTAGGACACACTCGGGGAAATCATGCGGAGGGCTCCAAGTAGATCCCACGCGCTGCAGACAGAGGATGGAACCTCCCCACACTCAGATATCCGGAATAAGTTGGAGACTTTTGGGGAGTTTTGGGGCCGCCCTCCAGGCAGCTGCC
>NW_022588406.1:0-15610 GCF_009834535.1 Camelus ferus | reverse complement strand
TTGTGTTCCCAATAAGCTAAGTGAAGGACGGCTTTCACACACACTGAATCTTTCAGAACTGAGCAGTGGAGAGACGTTCGTTCATCTAGCACAAAGGAAAGGGTTGCAGGAGAAACTTTTACTCTGGTTTCTCAGTCTGTTTCCTAGTGCCGGTTTGAAGTTCCTGCAGTATTCACTGTTAAAACCGGTTCGAGCTAGTCCTCCCCATATATATGTATGGAGTGGAGTTTGCAACTGAAAAAGATACTTGTGTTCCCAACAAGCTAGGTGAAGGACGGCTTCACACACATTATCTCTCAGAACTGAGCATGTGGAGAGACGTTTGTCATCTAGCATAATGGGTACTGGATGCTGGAGAAATTTTACTCTGGTTCTCAGAATGTTCCTAGTGCCGGTTTGAAGTTCCTGCAGCTTTCACTGTAAAACCGAGTTGGAGCTACTGTACCGGGGGTCCCCATATATATGGCATGGAGTGGGAGTGTTTCAACTGAAAGAAACGTATTGTTCCCAACAAGCTAAGTGAAGGACAGGGCATTCACACAATCAATTATCTCTCAGAACTGAGCATGTGGAGTAGGACGTTCCGTTCATCTAGCCCTAAAGGGAACGGGTTGCAAGGAGAAAACTTTTACTCTGGTTTCTCAGTCTGTTTCCTAGTGCCGGTTGAAAGTTCCTGCAAGTTTTCACTGTAAAGCCGATGTTGGTAGCTAGGTACCCTCCCCATATATATGTTAGGAGTTGGATTGCCAACTGGAAAAGAAACTATTGTGTTCCCAACAAAGTTAATGTTGAAGGACTGCTTTCACACACACGTATCTCTCATGAACTGAGCATGTGGAGAGACGTTCGTTCATCTACCACAAAGGGAAACGGGTTGGGGCAGGGGAAAATTTCCTTCCTCGGGGTTCCCAGTCTCGTTTCCTAGTGCCGTTGAAGTTCCTCTGGCAGTGTTTCACTGGAAAACCGGAGTTGGAGCTAGTACCTACCATATATATGCATGGAGTGGAGTTTGAAACTGAAAAGATCTTGTGTCATAAACAAGCGGTAGGTGAAGTTCGGCTTCACACACACTCATCTTCAGACCTGAGCATGTGGAGATACGTTCGTTCAACTAGCACAAAAGGGAACGGGTTGCAGGAGGAACTTTTACTCTGGTTTCTCAGTCTGTTCTTAGTGCCGGTTGAAGTTCCTGCAGTTCACTGTAAAACCGAGTTGGAGCTAGTACCACCCATATCGTGGTATGGAGTGGAGTTTGCAGCTGAAAAGAAAACTTGTGTTCCCAACAAGCTACGTGAAGGACGGCTTCACACACACTTATCTCTCAGAAATGAGCATGTGGAGAGACGTTCGTTCATCAGCACAAAGGGGTACGGGTTGCAGGAGAAACTTTTACGCGGTTTCTCAGACTGTTCCTAGTGCGGTTTGAAGTTCCTGCAGTTTTCACTGTAAAAACCGAGTTCGCGGCTAGTACCTCCCCCCATATATATGGATGGAGTGGAGTTTTGCATATGAAGAGAAAATTAGTGTTCATAAACAAGATAGGGTGAAAGTTCGGTTTCACACAAATTTATCTCTCAGACACTGAGCATGTGGAGAGGACGTTCGTTCATCAGCACAAAGTGTGACCGGGTTGCGAGAGGGAGAAACTTTTCCTTGGGGTGTGCGTCAGTCCTGTTCCTCGTGCCGATTTGAAGTTCCTGCCAGTTTTCACTGTAAAAACCGAGTTGGAAGCTTGTACCCTCCCCATATATTTGTATGGAAGTGGAGTTTGCAACTGAAAAGAAACTTTGTGTTCCCAACAAGCTAAGTGAAGGACGGCTTTCACACACACTATATCTCTCAGAACTGAGCATGTGGAGAGACGTTCGTTCATCTAGCACAAAGGGAACGGGTGCAGGAGAAACTTTTACTCTGGTTTCTCAGTCTGTTTCCTAGTGCCGGTTTGAAGTTCCTGCAGTTTTCACTGTAAAACCGAGTTGGAGCTAGTACCTCCCCATATATATGTATGGAGTGGAGTTTGCAACTGAAAAGAAACCTTGTGTTCCCAACAAGCTAGTGAAGGACGGCTTTCACACACACTTATCTCTCAGAACTGAGCATGTGGAGAGACGTTCGTTCATCTAGCACAAAGGGAACGGGTTGCAGGAGAAACTTTTACTCTGGTTTCTCAGTCTGTTTCCTAGTGCCGGTTTGAAGTTCCTGCAGTTTTCACTGTAAAACCGAGTTGGAGCTAGTACCTCCCCATATATATGTATGGAGTGGAGTTTGCAACTGAAAAGAAACTTTGTGTTCCCAACAAGCTAGGTGAAGGACGGCTTTCACACACACTTATCTCTCAGAACTGAGCATGTGGAGAGACGTTCGTTCATCTAGCACAAAGGGAACGGGTTTGCAGGAGAAACTTTTACTCTGGTTTCTCAGTCTGTTTCCTAGTGCCGGTTTGAAGTTCCTGCAGTTTTCACTGTAAAACCGAGTTGGAGCTAGTACCTCCCCATATATATTATGGAGTGGAGTTTGCAAGCTGAAAAGAAACTTTGTGTTCCCAACAAGCTAGGTGAAGGACGGCTTTCACACACACTTATCTCTCAGGAACTGAGCATGTGGAGAGACGTTCGTTCATCTAGCATAAAGGGAACTGGTTGCTGGAGAAACTTTTACTCTGGTTTCTCAGACTGTTTCCTAGTGCCGGTTTGAAGTTCCTGCAGTTTTCACTGTAAAACAGAGTTGGAGCTAGTACCTCCCCATATATATGTATGGAGTGGAGTTTGCAACTGAAAAGAAACTTTGTGTTCCCAACAAGCTAAGTGAAGGACGGCTTTCACACACACTTATCTCTCAGAACTGAGCATGTGGAGAGACGTTCGTTCATCTAGCACAAAGGGAACGGGTTGCAGGAGAAACTTTTACTCTGGTTTCTCAGTCTGTTTCCTAGTGCCGGTTTGAAGTTCCTGCAGTTTTCACTGTAAAACCGAGTTGGAGCTAGTACCTCCCCATATATATGTATGGAGTGGAGTTTGCAACTGAAAAAGAAACTTTGTGTTCCCAACAAGCTAGGTGAAGGCACGGCTTTCACACAAACTTATCTCTCAGAAATGAGCATGTGGAGAGACGTTCGTTCATCTAGCACAAAGGGAACGGGTTGCAGGAGAAACTTTTACTCTGGTTTCTCAGTCTGTTTCCTAGTGCCGGTTTGAAGTTCCTGCAGTTTTCACTGTAAAACCGAGTTGGAGCTAGTACCTCCCCATATATATGTATGGAGTGGAGTTTGCAACTGAAGAGAAACTTAGTGTTCATAACAAGCTAGGTGAAGTACGGCTTTCACACACACTTACCTCTCAGAACTGAGCATGTGGAGAGACGTTCGTTCATCTAGCACAAAGGGAACGGGTTGCAAGAGAAACTTTTCCTCGGGTTCTCAGTCTGTTTCCTAGTGCCGGTTTGAAGTTCCTGCAGTTTTCACTGTAAAACCGAGTTGGAGCTAGTACTTCCCCATATATATGTATGGAGTGGAGTTTGCAACTGAAAAGAAACTTTGTGTTCCCAACAAGCTAAGTGAAGGACGGCTTTCACCCACACATATCTCTAAGAACTGAGTATGTGGAGAGACGTTCGTTCATCTAGCACAAAGGGAACGGGTTGCAAGGGAAACTATTACTCTGGTTTCTCAGTCTGTTTCCTAGTGCCGGTTTGAAGTTCCTGCAGTTTTCACAGTAAAACCGAGTTGGAGCTAATACCTCCCCATATATATGTAAGGATTGGAGTTTGCAACTGAAAAGAAACTTTGTGTTCCCAACAAGCTAGGTGAAGGACGGCTTTCACACACACTTATCTCTCAGAACTGAGCATGTGGATAGACTTTCGTTCATCTAGCACAAAGGGAACAGGTTGCAGGAGAAACTTTTACTCTGGTTTCTCAGTCTGTTTCCTAGTGCCGGTTTGAAGTTCCTGCAGTTTTCACTGTAAAACCGAGTTGGAGCTTGTACCTCCCCATATATATGTATGGAGTGGAGTTTGCAACTGAAAAGAAACTTTGTGTTCCCAACAAGCTAGGTGAAGGACGGCTATTCACACACACTTATCTCTCAGAACTGAGCATGTGGAGAGACGTTCGTTCATCTAGCACAAAGGGAACGGGTTGCAGGAGAAACTTTTACTCTGGTTTCTCAGTCTGTTTCCTAGTGCCGGTTTGAAGTTCCTGCAGTTTTCACTGTAAAATCGAGTTGGAGCTTAGTACCTGCCCATATATATGTATGGAGTGGAGTTTGCAACTGAAAAGAAACTTTGTGTTCCCAACAAGCTAGCTGAAGGACGGCTTTCACACACACTTATCTCTCAGATCTGAGCATGTGGAGAGACGTTCGTTCATCTAGCACAAAGGGAACAGGTTGCAGGAGAAACTTTTACTCTGGTTTCTCAGTCTGTTTCCTAGTGCCGGTTTGAATTTCCTGCAGTTTTCACTGTAAAACCGAGTTGGAGCTAGTACCTCCACATATATATGCAAGGAGTGGAGTTTGCAACTGAAGAGAAACTTAGTGTTCATAAACAAGTTAGGTGAAGGTCGACTTTCACACACACTTATCTCTCAGAACTGAGCATGTGGAGAGACGTTCGTTCATCTAGCACAAATGGAACGGGTTGCAGGGAAACTTTTACTCTGGTTTCTCAGTCTGTTTCCTAGTGTCGGTTTGAAGTTCCTGCAGTTTTCACTGTAAAACCGAGTTGGAGCTAGTACCTCCACATATATATGCAAGGAGTGGAGTTTGCAACTGAAGAGAAACTTAGTGTTCATAAACAAGCTAGGTGAAGGTCGGCTTTCACACACACATATCTCTCAGAACTGAGCATCTGGAGAAACGTTCGCTCATCTAGCACAAAGGGAACGGGTAGCAGGGAAAGTTTTCCTCGGGGTTCTGAGTTTGTTTCCTAATGCCGATTTGAAGTTCCTGCAGTTTTCACTGTAAAACCGAGTTGGAGCTAGTATCTACCCATATATTTGTAAGGAGTGGAGTTTACAACTGAAAAGAAACTTCGTGTTCCCAACAAGCTAAGTGAAGCACGGCTTTCAACCACACATATCGCTAAGAACTGAGCATGTGGAGAGACGTTCGTTCATCTAGCACAAAGGAACGGGTTGCAGGAGAAACTTTTACTCTGGTTTCTCAGTCTGTTTCCTAGTGCCGGTTTGAAGTTCCTGCAGTTTTCACTGTAAAACCGAGTTGGAGCTAGTACCTGCCCATATATATGTATGGAGTGGAGTTTGCAACTGAAAAAAAACTTTGTGTTCCCAACAAGCTAGGTGAAGGACGGCTTTCACACACACTTATCTCTCAGAACTGAGCATGTGGATAGACGTTCGTCCATCTAGCACAAAGTGAACAGGTTGCAGGAGAAACTTTTACTCTGGTTTCTGAGTCTGTTTCCTAGTGCCGGTTTGAAGTTCCTGCAGTTTTCACTGTAAAACCGAGTTGGAGCTTGTACCTCCCCATATATATGTATGGAGTGGAGTTTGCAACTGAAATGAAACTTTGTGTTCCCAACAAGCTAGGTGAAGGACGGCTTTCACACACAATTATCTCTCAGAACTGAGCATGTGGAGAGACGTTCGTTCATCTAGAACAAAGGGAACGGGTTGCAGGAGAAACTTTTATTCTGGTTTCTCAGTCTGTTTCCTAGTGCCGGTTTGAAGTTCCTACAGTTTTCACTATAAAACCGAGTTGGAGCTAGTACCTCCCCATATATATGTATGGAGAGGAGTTTGCAACTGAAAAGAAAATTTGTGTTCCCAACAAGCTAAGTGAAGGACGGCTTTCACACACACTTATCTCTCAGAACTGAGCATGTGGAGAAACTTTCGTTCATCTAGCACAAAGGGAACGGTTTGCAGGAGAATCTTTTACTCTGGTTTCTCAGTCTGTTTCCTAGTGTCGGTTTGAAGTTCCTGCAGTTTTCACTTTAAAACCGAGTTGGAGCAAGTACCTCCCCATATATATGTATGGAGTGGAGTTTTCAAATGAAGAGAAACTTAGTTTACATAAACAAGCTAGGTGAAGTTCGGCTTTCACACACATTAATCACTCAGAACTGAGCATGTGGAGAGACGTTCGTTCATCTAGCACAAAGGGAACGGGTTGCAGGAGAAACTTTTACTCTGGTATCTCAGTCTGTTTCTTAGTGCCGGTTTGAAGTTCCTGCAGTTTTCACTGTAAAACCGAGTTGGAGCTAGTACCACCCCATATATATGTATGGAGTGGAGTTTGCTACTGAAAAGAAACCTTGTGTTCCCAACAAGCTAGTTGAAGGACGGCTTTCACACACGCTTATCTAACAGAACTGAGCATGTGGAGAGACGTTCGTTCATCTAGCACAAAGGGAACGGGTTGCAAGAGAAACTATTCTCTGGTTTCTCAATCTGTTTCCTAGTGCCGGTTTGAAGTTCCTGCAGTTTTCACTGTAAAACCGAGTTGGATCTAGTATCTCCCCATATATATGTATGGAGTGGAGTTTGCAACTGAAGAGAAACTTTGTGTTGCCAACAAGCTAGGTGAAGGATGGCTTTCACACACACCTATCTCTCAGAACTGAGCATTTGGAGAGACGTTCATTCATCTAGCACAAAGGGAACGAGTTGCAGGAGAAACTTTTACTCTTGTTTCTCAGTCTGTTTCCTAGTGCCGGTTTGAAGTTCCTGCAGTTTTCACTGTAAAACCGAGTTGGAGCTTGTACCTCCCCATATATATGTATGGAGTGGAGTTTGCAACTGAAGAGAAACTTTGTGTTCCCAACATGCTAGTTGAAGGACGGCTTTCACACACGCTTATCTATCAGAACTGAGCATGTGGAGAGACTTTCGTAAATCTAGCACAAAGGGAACGGGTTGCAGGAGAAACTTTTACTCTGGTTTCTCAGTGTGTTTCCTAGTGCCTTTTTGAAGTTCCTGCAGTTTTCACTTTAAAACAGATTTGGAGCTTGTACCTCCCCATATATATGTATGGAGTGGAGTTGGCAAATGAAGAGAAACTTTGTGTTCGCAACAAGCTAGTTGAAGGACGGCTTTCACACACACTTATCTCTCAGAACTGAGCATGTGGAGAGACGTTCGTTCATCTAGCACAAAGGGAACGGGTTGCAGGAGAATCCTTTTCTCTGGTTTCTCAGTCTGTTTCCTAGTGCCCGTTTGAAATTCCTGCAGTTTTCACTGTAAAACCGAGTTGGAGCTAGTACCTACCCATATATATGTATGGAGTGGAGTTTGCAACTGAAGAGAAACTTCATGTTCCCAACAAGCTAGGTGAAGGACGGCTTTCACACACACTTATCTCTCAGAACTGAGCATGTGGAGAGACGTTCGTTCATCCAGCACAAAGGGAACGGGTTGCAGGAAAAACTTTTACTCTGGATTTTCATTCTGTTTCCTAGTGCCGATTTGAAGTTCCTGCAGTTTTCACTGTAAAACCGATTTGGAGCTAGTACCTCACCATATATATGTATGGGGTGGAGTTTCCAACTGAAGAGAAACTTTGTGTTCCCAACAAGCTAGGTGAATGATGGCTTTCCCAAAAACTTATCTCTCAGAACTGAGCATGTGGAGAGACGTTCGTTCATCTACCACAAAGGGAACGGGTTGCAGGGGAAAATTTTCCTCGGGGTTCCCAGTCTGTTTCCTAGTGCCGGTTTGAAGTTCCTTCAGTTTTCACTGTAAAACGGAGTTGGAGCTAGTACCTCACCATATATATGCATGGAGTGGAGTTTGCAACTGAAAAGAATCTTTGTGTTCATAAACAAGCTAGGTGAAGGTCGGCTTTCACACACACTCATCTCTCAGACCTGAGCATGTGGAGATACGTTCGTTCAACTAGCACAAAGGGAACGGGTTGCAGGAGGAACTTTTACTCTGGTTTCTCAGTCTGTTTCTTAGTGCCGGTTTGAAGTTCCTGCAGTTTTCACTGTAAAACCGAGTTGGAGCTAGTACCACCCCATATATTTGTATGGAGTGGAGTTTGCAGCTGAAAAGAAACTTTGTGCTCCCAACAAGCTACGTGAAGGACGGGTTTCACACACACTTATCTCTCAGAAATGAGCATGTGGAGAGACGTTCGTTCATCTAGCACAAAGGGTACGGGTTGCAGGAGAAACTTTTACTCTGGTTTCTCAGACTGTTTCCTAGTGCCGGTTTGAAGTTCCTGCAGTTTTCACTGTAAAACCGAGTTCGAGCTAGTACCTCCCCATATATATGTATGGAGTGGAGTTTGCATATGAAGAGAAAATTAGTGTTCATAAACAAGATAGGTGAAAGTCGGCTTTCACACAAATTTATCTCTCAGAACTGAGCATGTGGAGAGACGTTCGTTCATCTAGCACAAAGGGAACGGGTTGCAGGAGAAACTTTTCCTTGGGGTTCTCAGTCTGTTTCCTAGTGCCGATTTGAAGTTCCTGCAGTTTTCACTGTAAAACCGAGTTGGAGCTTGTACCTCCCCATATATTTGTATGGAGTGGAGTTTGCAACTGAAAAGAAACTTTGTGTTCCCAACAAGCTAAGTGAAGGACGGCTTTCACCCACACATATCTCTAAGAACTGAGCATGTGGAGATACGTTCGTTCATCTAGCACAAAGGAACGGGTTGCAGGAGAAAATTTTACTCTGGTTTCTCAGTCTGTTTCCTAGTGCCGGTTTGAAGTTCCTGCAGTTTTCACTGTAAAACAGAGTTGGAGCTAGTACCTCCCCATATATATGTATGGAGTGGAGTTTGCAACTGAAAAGAAATTATGTGTTCCCAACAAGCTATGTGAAGAACGGCTTTCACACACACTTATCTCTCAGAACTGAGTATGTGGAGAGACGTTCGTTCATCTAGCATAAAGGGAACTGGTTGCTGGAGAAACTTTTACTCTGGTTTCTCAGACAGTTTCTTAGAGCCGGTTTTAAGTTACTGCAGTTTTCACTGTAAAACCGAGTTGGAGCTAGTACCTCCCCATATATATGTATGGAGTGGAGTTTGCTACTGAAGAGAAACTTAGTGTTCATAAACAAGCTAGGTGAAGGTCGGCTTTCACACACACTCATCTCTCAGACCTTAGCATGTGGAGATACGTTCGTTCATCTAGCACAAAAGGAACGGTTTGCAGGAGAAACTTTTACTCTGGTTTCTCAGTCTGTATCTTAGTTCCGGTTTGAATTTCCTGCAGTTTTCACTGTAAAACCGAGTTGGAGCTAGTACTTCCCCATATATATTTATGGAGTGGAGTTTGCAGCTGAAAAGAAACTTTGTGTTCCCAACAAGCTAGGTGAAGGACGGCTTTCACACACACTTATCTCTCGGAACTGAGCATGTGGAGAGACGTTCGTTCATCTAGCATAAAGGGAACTGGTTGCTGGAGAAACTTTTACTCTGGTTTCTCAGACTGTTTCCTAGTGCCGGTTTTAAGTTCCTGCAGTTTTCACTGTAAAACAGAGTTGGAGCTAGTACCTCCCCATATATATGTATGGAGTGGTGTTTTCAACCTAAAAGAAACTTTGTGTTCCCAATAAGCTAAGTGAAGGACGGCTTTCACACACACTTATCTTTCAGAACTGAGCATGTGGAGAGACGTTCGTTCATCTAGCACAAAGGAAAGGGTTGCAGGAGAAACTTTTACTCTGGTTTCTCAGTCTGTTTCCTAGTGCCGGTTTGAAGTTCCTGCAGTATTCACTGTAAAACCGAGTTCGAGCTAGTACCTCCCCATATATATGTATGGAGTGGAGTTTGCAACTGAAAAGATACTTTGTGTTCCCAACAAGCTAGGTGAAGGACGGCTTTCACACACACTTATCTCTCAGAACTGAGCATGTGGAGAGACGTTTGTTCATCTAGCATAATGGGTACTGGATGCTGGAGAAACTTTTACTCTGGTTTCTCAGACTGTTTCCTAGTGCCGGTTTGAAGTTCCTGCAGCTTTCACTGTAAAACCGAGTTGGAGCTAGTACCTCCCCATATATATGCATGGAGTGGAGTTTTCAACTGAAAAGAAACTTATTGTTCCCAACAAGCTAAGTGAAGGACGGCATTCACACACACTTATCTCTCAGAACTGAGCATGTGGAGAGAAGTTCGTTCATCTAGCCCAAATGGAACGGGTTGCAGGAGAAACTTTTACTCTGGTTTCTCAGTCTGTTTCCTAGTGCCGGTTTGAAGTTCCTGCAGTTTTCACTGTAAAGCCGTGTTGGAGCTAGTACCTCCCCATATATATGTATGGAGTGGTGTTTGCAACTGAAAAGAAACTTTGTGTTCCCAACAAGTTATGTGAAGGACGGCTTTCACACACACTTATCTCTCAGAACTGAGCATGTGGAGAGACGTTCGTTCATCTACCACAAAGGGAACGGGTTGCAGGGGAAAATTTTCCTCGGGGTTCCCAGTCTGTTTCCTAGTGCCGGTTTGAAGTTCCTTCAGTTTTCACTGTAAAACGGAGTTGGAGCTAGTACCTCACCATATATATGCATGGAGTGGAGTTTGCAACTGAAAAGAATCTTTGTGTTCATAAACAAGCTAGGTGAAGGTCGGCTTTCACACACACTCATCTCTCAGAACTGAGCATGTGGAGAGACGTTCGTTCAATCTAGCACAAAGGGAACGGGTTGCAGGAGAAACTTTTACTCTGGTTTCTCAGTCTGTTTCCTAGTGCCGGTTTGAAGTTCCTGCAGTTTTCACTGTAAAACCGAGTTGGAGCTAGTACCACCCCATATATTGTATGGAGTGGAGTTTGCAGCTGAAAAGAAACTTTGTGTTCCCAACAAGCTACGTGAAGGACGGCTTTCACACACACTTATCTCTCAGAACTGAGCATGTGGAGAGACGTTCGTTCATCTAGCACAAAGGGAACGGGTTGCAGGAGAAACTTTTACTCTGGTTTCTCAGTCTGTTTCCTAGTGCCGGTTTGAAGTTCCTGCAGTTTTCACTGTAAACCGAGTTCGGAGCTAGTACCTCCCCATATATATGTATGGAGTGGAGTTTGCATACTGAAAGAAACTTAGTGTTCCCAACAAGCTAGGTGAAAGTCGGCTTTCACACACATTATCTCTCAGAACTGAGCATGTGGAGAGACGTTCGTTCATCTAGCACAAAGGGAACGGGTTGCAGGAGAAACTTTTCCTTGGGTTCTCAGTCTGTTTCCTAGTGCCGATTTGAAGTTCCTGCAGTTTTCACTGTAAAACCGAGTTGGAGCTAGTACCTCCCCATATATATGTATGGAGTGGAGTTTGCAACTGAAAAGAAACTTTGTGTTCCCAACAAGCTAAGTGAAGGACGGCTTTCACCCACACATATCTCTAAGAACTGAGCATGTGGAGAGACGTTCGTTCATCTAGCACAAAGGGAACGGGTTGCAGGAGAAACTTTTACTCTGGTTTCTCAGTCTGTTTCCTAGTGCCGGTTTGAAGTTCCTGCAGTTTTCACTGTAAAACCGAGTTGGAGCTAGTACCTCCCCATATATATGTATGGAGTGGAGTTTGCAACTGAAAAGAAACTATGTGTTCCCAACAAGCTATGTGAAGGACGGCTTTCACACACACTTATCTCTCAGAACTGAGCATGTGGAGAGACGTTCGTTCATCTAGCATAAAGGGAACTGGTTGCTGGAGAAACTTTTACTCTGGTTTCTCAGACAGTTTCCTAGTGCCGGTTTGAAGTTCCTGCAGTTTTCACTGTAAAACCGAGTTGGAGCTAGTACCTCCCCATATATATGTATGGAGTGGAGTTTGCTACTGAAGAGAAACTTAGTGTTCATAAACAAGCTAGGTGAAGGTCGGCTTTCACACACACTCATCTCTCAGACCTTAGCATGTGGAGATACGTTCGTTCATCTAGCACAAAGGAACGGGTTGCAGGAGAAACTTTTACTCTGGTTTCTCAGTCTGTATCTTAGTGCCGGTTTGAATTTCCTGCAGTTTTCACTGTAAAACCGAGTTGGAGCTAGTACTTCCCCATATATATTTATGGAGTGGAGTTTGCAGCTGAAAAGAAACTTTGTGTTCCCAACAAGCTAGGTGAAGGACGGCTTTCACACACACTTATCTCTCAGAACTGAGCATGTGGAGAGACGTTCGTTCATCTAGCACAAAGGGAACGGGTTGCAGGAGAAACTTTTACTCTGGTTTCTCAGACTGTTTCCTAGTGCCGGTTTGAAGTTCCTGCAGTTTTCACTGTAAAACCGAGTTGGAGCTAGTACCTCCCCATATATATGTATGGAGTGGAGTTTGCAACTGAAAAGAAACTTTGTGTTCCCAACAAGCTAGGTGAAGGACGGCTTTCACACACACTTATCTCTCAGAACTGAGCATGTGGAGAGACGTTCGTTCATCTAGCACAAAGGGAACGGGTTGCAGGAGAAACTTTTACTCTGGTTTCTCAGTCTGTTTCCTAGTGCCGGTTTGAAGTTCCTGCAGTTTTCACTGTAAAACCGAGTTGGAGCTAGTACCTCCCCATATATATGTATGGAGTGGAGTTTGCAACTGAAAAGAAACTTTGTGTTCCCAACAAGCTAGGTGAAGGCACGGCTTTCACACACACTTATCTCTCAGAACTGAGCATGTGGAGAGACGTTCGTTCATCTAGCACAAATGGAACGGGTTGCAGGAGAAACTTTTACTCTGGTTTCTCAGTCTGTTTCCTAGTGCCGGTTTGAAGTTCCTGCAGTTTTCACTGTAAAACCGAGTTGGAGCTAGTACCTCCCCATATATATGTATGGAGTGGAGTTTGCAAGTGAAGAGAAACTTAGTGTTCATAACAAGCTAGGTGAAGTCGGCTTTCACACAAACTTATCTCTCAGAACTGAGCATGTGGAGAGACGTTCGTTCATCTAGCACAAAGGGAACGGGTTGCAAGAGAAACTTTTACTCTGGGTTCTCAGTCTGTTTCCTAGTGCCGGTTTGAAGTTCCTGCAGTTTTCACTGTAAAACCGAGTTGGAGCTAGTACTTCCCCATATATATGTATGGAGTGGAGTTTGCAACTGAAAAGAAACTTTGTGTTCCCAACAAGCTAGGTGAAGGACGGCTTTCACCCACACATATCTCTAAGAACTGAGCATGTGGAGAGACGTTCGTTCATCTAGCACAAAGGGAACGGGTTGCAGGGAAACTATTACTCTGGTTTCTCAGTCTGTTTCCTAGTGCCGGTTTGAAGTTCCTGCAGTTTTCACATGTAAAACCGAGTTGGAGCTAGTACCTCCCCATATATATGTATGGATTGGAGTTTGCAACTGAAAAGAAACTTTGTGTTCCCAACAAGCTAGGTGAAGGACGGCTTTCACACACACTTATCTCTCAGAACTGAGCATGTGGAGAGACTTTCGTTCATCTAGCACAAAGGGAACAGGTTGCAGGAGAAACTTTTACTCTGGTTTCTCAGTCTGTTTCCTAGTGCCGGTTTGAAGTTCCTGCAGTTTTCACTGTAAAACCGAGTTGGAGCTAGTACCTCCCCATATATATGTATGGAGTGGAGTTTGCAACTGAAAGAAACTTTGTGTTCCCAACAAGCTAGGTGAAGGACGGCTTTCACACACACTTATCTCTCAGAACTGAGCATGTGGAGAGACGTTCGTTCATCTATCACAAAGGGAACGGGTTGCAGGAGAAACTTTTACTCTGGTTTCTCAGTCTGTTTCCTAGTGCCGGTTTGAAGTTCCTGCAGTTTTCACTGTAAAATCGAGTTGGAGCTTGTACCTGCCCATATATATGTATGGAGTGGAGTTTGCAACTGAAAAGAAACTTTGTGTTCCCAACAAGCTAGCTGAAGGAAGGCTTTCACACACACTTATCTCTCAGATCTGAGCATGTGGAGAGACGTTCGTTCATCTAGCACAAAGGGAACAGGTTGCAGGAGAAACTTTTACTCTGGTTTCTCAGTCTGTTTCCTAGTGCCGGTTTGAATTTCCTGCAGTTTTCACTGTAAAACCGAGTTGGAGCTAGTACCTCCACATATATATGCAAGGAGTGGAGTTTGCAACTGAAGAGAAACTTAGTGTTCATAACAAGTTAGGTGAAGGTCGACTTTCACACACACTTATCTCTCAGAACTGAGCATGTGGAGAGACGTTCGTTCATCTAGCACAAATGGAACGGGTTGCAGGAGAAACTTTTACTCTGGTTTCTCAGTCTGTTTCCTAGTGCCGGTTTGAAGTTCCTGCAGTTTTCACTGTAAACCGAGTTGGAGCTAGTACCTCCCCATATATATGTATGGAGTGGAGTTTGCAACTGAAGAGAAACTTTGTGTTCCAAACAAGCTAGGTGAAGGACGGCTTTCACACACACTTATCTCTCAGAACTGAGCATGTGGAGAGACGTTCGTTCATCTAGCACAAAGGGAACGGGTTGCAGGGAAACTTTTACTCTGGTTCTCAGTATGTTTCCTAGTGCCGGTTTGAAGTTCCTGCAGTTTTCACTGTAAAACCGAGTTGGAGCTAGTACTCTCCCCATATATATGTATGGAGTGGAGTTTGCAACTGAAAAGAAACTTTGTGTTCCCAACAAGCTAGGTGAAGGACGGCTTTCACACACAATTATCTCTCAGAACTGAGCATGTGGAGAGACGTTCGTTCATCTAGCACAAAGGGAACGGGTTGCAGGAGAAACTTTTACTCTGGTTTCTCAGTCTGTTTCCTAGTGCCGGTTTGAAGTTCCTGCAGTTTTCACTGTAAAACCGAGTTGGAGCTAGTACCTCCCCATATATATGTATGGAGTGGAGTTTGCAACTGAAAAGAAACTTTGTGTTCCCAACAAGCTAGGTGAAGGACGGCTTTCACACACACTTATCTCTCAGAACTGAGCATGTGGAGAGACGTTCGTTCATCTAGCACAAAGGGAACAGGGTTGCAGGAGAAACTTTTACTCTGGTTTCTCAGTCTGTTTCCTAGTGCCGGTTTGAAGTTCCTGCAGTTTTCACTGTAAAACCGAGTTGGAGCTTAGTACCTCCCCATATATATGTATGGAGTGGAGTTTGCAACTGAAATGAAACTTTGTGTTCCCAACAAGCTAGGTGAAGGACGGCTTTCACACACAATTATCTCTCAGAACTGAGCATGTGGAGAGACGTTCGTTCATCTAGCACAAAGGGAACGGGTTGCAGGAGAAACTTTTATTCTGGTTTCTCAGTCTGTTTCCTAGTGCCGGTTTGAAGTTCCTGCAGTTTTCACTTAAAACCGAGTTGGAGCTTAGTACCTATCCCATATATATGTATGGAGAGGAGTTTGCAACTGAAAAGAAAATTTGTGTTCCCAACAAGCTAGGTGAAGGACGGCTTTCACACACACTTATCTCTCAGAACTGAGCATGTGGAGAAACTTTCGTTCATCTAGCACAAAGGGAACGGTTTGCAGGAGAATCTTTTACTCTGGTTTCTCAGTCTGTTTCCTAGTGTCGGTTTGAAGTTCCTGCAGTTTTCACTTTAAAACCGAGTTGGAGCAAGTACCTCCCCATATATGTATGGAGTGGAGTTTTCAAATGAAGAGAAACTTAGTTTACATACAAGCTAGGTGAAGTCGGCTTTCACCCATTAATCACTCAGAACTGAGCATGTGGAGAGACGTTCGTTCATCTAGCACAAAGGGAACGGGTTGCAGGAGAAACTTTACTCTGGTTTC
>NW_022588405.1:0-15617 GCF_009834535.1 Camelus ferus | reverse complement strand
GTACATCTAGAAATATTTACCCTGATTTCTCAAAATATTTCCTATGGCAGATTTCATGGTAAAGACAGTTTGTGCTGGAAAACCGAGTTGGAGTGAGTCCCTCTTCTTAAATATATATAGGTAATCCAGTGTCCGTAACCCAGTAATGCTGTATTCCTCACATGTTACATGAAGAAAGCTTGCACATACATTCGGAACATATAGTGAAATATGTGGAGAAGCATACATTCATCTAGAACAAAGATTAAGGGTATATCTAGAAAAACTTACCCTGATTTCTCAGCGTGTTTCCTAAAGATGATTTCAAGGAAAAGGTAGCTTGCACTTAAAAACTGAATTGGAAAGAGAGTATCCCCTTATATATATATGTTTATATGGCAACTAGGCACTCGCTTCAACATGGTATTCCAGTGTACACAGCCTTTCCTTGCAAACCAGCTCAAGGAAACATGCTGTGAAATCACACTAAGTGTTTCTAGATGTCCCTCAGCCCTTGATGCTAGATGCAGCACTGCCTCTCTACTTGTTTCATTCTCAGATCTGAATGGTGTGGAAGCCATCCTTAACTTACCTTGTTGGGGACACAGAGATTCTGTTTGAGGGGAACTACACTACTTCCATATCTATGGGGAGGCACTCGCTCCAACTCAGTTTTCCAACGCAAACTGCCTTCCCTTATAAACCGGCTCTCAGAAACATACTGAGAAATCACAGTGTTTCTAAATGTCCCCCAGCCCTAGATACTAGATGCAGCAGTGCCTCTACTTCTTCAATTCTCAGATTTTAAGGCTTTTGGGAGCTGTCCTTCATCTATATTTTTGGGAAAACAGAATTTCTGCTTCAGGGGAACTACACTACTTCCATATACATGGGGAGGAACTCGCTGCAACTCGGTTTTCCTGCTAAAACCGCCTTTCCTTGAAAACAGGCTCTAGGAAACATGCTGAGAAGTCAGTCAGTGTTTCTAGAAGTCCCCCAGCCCTTAATGCTAGATGCAGCAATGACTCTATACTTGTTGCATTCTGAGATCTAAAGCAGTGTGGAAGCAGTACTTCACCCACCTTGTTGGAACACAGAATTTCTGCTACAGGTAAACTAAGTTACTTTACATATCTATGGGATGCACTCAACTTTACACCAGTTTTCCAGTGCAAAATTTCCTTTCCTTGCAAACCGGCTCTCAGAAACATGCTGAGAAATCACTGTCAGTGTTTCTGGATGTCCCCCAGCCCTTGATGCTAAATGCAGAAACGCCCTCTCTACTTGTTTCATTCTAAAATCTGAAGGCATGTGGAAGCCCGTCTTTCACCTACCTGTTGGGAACACAGAATTTCTTCTTCAGGGGAACTATGCTACTTCGATATACACAGGGATGCACTTGCTCCAACTCGGTTCTCGAGTTCAAACCCACATTCCTTGCAAACCGGTTCTAGGATACATGCTGAGAAATCACAGTCAGTGTTTTCTGGATGTCCCCCAGCCCTTGATGCTAAATGCAGAAACGCACTCTCTACTTGTTTCATTCTAAAATCTGAAGGTATGTGGAAGCCGTCTTTCACCTACCTTGTTGGGAACACAGAATTCTTCTTCAGGGGAACTATGCTACTTCGATATACACAGGGATGCACTTGCTCCAACTCGGTTCTCGAGTTCAAACCACATTCCTTGCAAACCGGTTCTAGGATACATGCTGAGAAATCACAGTCAGTGTTTCTAGATGTCCCCCAGCCCTTAATTCTAGATGCAGCAATGCCTGTTTACTTGTTCCATTATGAGATCTGAAGGCGTGTGGAAGCCGTACTTCACCTTCCTTGTTGGGAACAGAGTTTCTGCTTAATAGGAACTATGGTACTTACATATCTAGTGAGAGGCTCTCACTCCAACTATTTTTTGAAGGCAAACTTCCTTTTCTTGCAAACCACCCCTAGGAAATTAGCTGAGAAATCACAAGTCAGTGTATCGAGATATCCCTGAGCTCTTGATGCTAGATGAAGCATCTCCTCTCTACTTGTTCCATTCTCAGATCTGAATGTGTGTGAAAGCCATCCTTCCCTTACCTTGTTGTGAACACAGAGTTTCTGCTTGAGGGGAACTACTCTACCTCCATATCTATCGGGGGCACTGGCTGCAACTCAGTTTTCCAGTGAAAACTGCCTGTTGTTGAAAACTGGCTTTTAGAAACATGATGAGAAACCATAGTCAGTGTTTCCAGAATTCCCCCAGCCCTTGATACTAGATGTAGCAACTTCTCTCTACTTATTCCTTCTCATTTCTGAATCTGTGTGGAAGCTTTCCTTCACCTACCTTGTTGGGAAGACAGAGTTTCTGCTTAATGGGATCTACGCTACTTACAAATATATAGAGATGCACTCGCTCCAACTTGGTTTTCTAGGGCAATCATCCTTTCCTTGCAAACCAGCTCTAGGAAACCTGCTGAGAAATCACAGTCAGTGTATCGAGATGTCTTCCAGCCCATGATGCTAGATGCAGCAATACCTCTCTACTTGTTCCATTCTCTGATCTGAATGTGTGTGGAAGCCTTCCTTCACCTACCTTCTTGGGAACACAGAGTTTCTGCTTAAGGGGAACTACGCTACTTCCATATCTATGTGGAGTCACTTGCTCCATCTTGGTTTCCAGCACAAACTTCCTTTTGTTGCAAACCAGCTCTAGAAACATGCTGATAAATCAGAGTCAGTGTTTCTAGTTGTCCCCCAGCCCTTGAAACTAGATTCAGCAACTAATCTCTACTTTTTCCATTCACAGATTTAAATGCATATGGAAACTGACCTTCACCTACATTGTTGGGAACAGAGATTTTCTGATTCAGGGGATCTATGCTACTTTCATATATATGTGGAGGCAGTCACTCCAACTTGGTTGTCCAGAGTAAACCGCCTTTTCTTGAAAACCCCATTAGGAAACATGATGAGAAATTAGTTTTTCAAGATGTCCTCAAGCCCTTGTTGCCAGACGTGATAACGCTTCTCTACTTGTTTCTTTCTCAGATCTGAATATGTTAAGGCCATCCTTAACGTACCTTGTTGGGAGCAAAGAGTTTTTTCTTGAGGGGAAATTCACTTCTTCCATTTCTATGGGGAGGAACTCACTCCAACTGGATTTCCTAGTGCAAACTGGATTTATTTTGAAACTGGATCTAGGTTAGATGCTGAGAAATCAGAATAAGCTTTCCTAGGTTTAACCATGCCCTATATGATGGATGAAAAATCGCCTTTCCACATGCAGACATCTGACATATTAATATGTGTGGGAGCTGTCATGCTTGTAGCATGTTGGGAAAACAGATTTTCATGGTGAGCATAACCATGCTAATTTCAACTCTATGGGAATGCACTTGCTCCATCTGAGTTTTCCAGCACAAACTGCCTTTATTTCTAACTGCCCCTAGGAGCTGAGAAATCAGAGAAATTGTTCCTACTTGGAAATATGCCCTTTATGCTGGATGAAAATAATGGCTCTCCAAATGCTCACATCTCAGATCTGAATGTGTGTTGAATCCATCATGCATGTAGCGTGTTGGGAACACATAATTTATTGGTGAGTGGAACTATGTAAATTAGATGTCTATGGAGAAGCACTCTCACGAACAGGATTTTCCTGCACAAAGTGCATATTGTGAAACTGGCTCTAGGAAAAATGCAGAGAAATCAGAGTAAGATTCCCTAGGTGTAAATATGCCCTTTCAGCTGGATGAAAAAATGGCTCTCCACAGGCTCACATCTTAGATCTGAGTGAGTGTCAAATCTGTTATGCATGTAGCATGATGAGAACACAGAATTTCATGGTGAGGGGAACTATGTAACATAGTTTTACAGGGAAGCACTCGCTCCAACATGATTTTCCTGCACAAACTGCCTTTATTTCAAAACTGGCTCTAGGAAACATGCTGAGAAATTACAATAAGTGTTCCTAAATGTAAATATGGCCTTTATCCTGGATGAAAGAACCGCTCTCCAAATGCTCACATCAAATCTGAATGTGTGTCAAATCTGTCATGCATGAAACATGATGGAAAAACAGAATTTCAAGATGAGGGGAACTATGTAACTACATGGTAATGGGAAAGCAATACCTCCAACTGGCTTCTCCTGAACCAACTGCCTCTATTTTGAAACTGGCTCTAAGAACGATGAGGAGAAATCAGCCAAAGTCTCCCTAAGTGTAAGTATGCCCTTTATGCTGGATAAAAGAACATCTCTACAGATGTTTTCATCTCAGACATGAATGTGTGTCGAATCTGTCATGCATGTAGCATGTTGGGAACACAGAAATTCAAGGTGAGAGGAACAATGTATCATAGATATCTATGGGGAATACCCGCTACAACAGACTTTTCCTGTGCAAACTGCCTTTATTTCAAAACAGGCTCTAGGGACCATGTTGAGAAATCAGAGTAACTATTCCTATGTGTTAATATGCCCTTTATGTTGGATGAAAGAGTAGCTCTCGACATGCTCACATCTCAGATCTGAATGTTTGTCAAATTAACCATGCAAATAGTGTTTAAGGAACACAGAAATTCACTGTGATGGGAACTATGTAACTTACATAAGTATGGGGAAGCACACACTCCAACAGGCTATTCGTGCACAAACAGCATTTATTTCAAAACTGGCTCTAGGAACCATGCTGAGAAATCAAAGTAAGTGTTCCTAGGTGTAAATATGCCCTTTGGCTGGATGAAAGATAGGCTCTCCACATTCCCATATCTCAGACTTTGCATGTGTGTCAAATCCGTCATGCATATAGCATGTTGGGAACACAGAATGTCATGCTGAGTGGAACTATGTAACTTACAAATCGATGGGGAAGCACTCGCTCTAAAAGTCTTATCCTGTGCAAAATGCCTTGATTTCAAAACTGGCTCTAGGAAAAAGGATGAGAAATCAGAATAAATGTCCCTAGGTGTAAATATGTCCTTTCAGCTGAATGAAAGATTGGTTCTCCACATGCTCACATCTCAGAACTGAATGCGTGTCAAATCCCTCAGGCATGTAACGTGTTGGGAACACATCATTTCATGGTGAGGGGAACTATGTACCTTAAATGTCTATGGGGAATCACTGGTTCCAACAGGCTTTTCCTGGGCTAAATGCCTTGATTTTGAATCTGGCTCTAGGAACCATGCTGAGAAATCAGAGTAAGTGTTCCTAGGTGTAAATATGCCCTTTTGGCTGGATGAAAGATCGGCTCTCCACATGCCCACATCTCAGACCTGACTATGCATCGAATCTTTCACGCATGTAGCGTGTTGGGAACCCAGAATGTCATGATGAGGGGAACTATTTAACTTAGATATCTATGGGAAAGCACTTGCTCCAACAGTATTTTCCTGGGCAAACTGCCCTGATTTTGAAACTAGATCTAGGTACCATGGTTTGAAATCAGATTAAGTGTTCCTAGGTGTAAATATGCCCTTTAGGCTTCATTAAGGAATGGCTCTCAGGGTACCCAAATCTCAGAAATAAATGTGTGTCGAATCTGTCATGCATGTAGCATGTTTGGAACAGAGTGTCATGGGCAGGGAAACTATGTAACATCCATGTCCATGGGGACACAATAGCTCCAACAGCCTTTTCTGGCACAAACTGCCTTGATTTCGAATCTGGCTCTAGGAACCATGCTGAGAAATCAGAGTAAGTGTTCCTAGGTGTAAATATGCCCTTTTGGCTGGATGAAAGAACCGATCTCAACATGCACACAACTCAGACCTGAATGTGTGTCGAATCCATCATACATGTAGTGTGATAGGAACACAGAATGTCATGGTGAGGGAAACTATGCAACTTATATGTCTATGGGGAAGCAACCTCTACAAAAGTCTTTTCTTGGGAAAAGTGCCTTGATATAGAAATTCTCTCTGGGAAAAAGCTGAGAAATCACAGTAAGTTTTCCTAAGTGTAATTATGCCCTTTGGCTGGATGAAAGAAAGTGTCTAAAAATGCTCACATCTAAGAAGAGAATGTGTGTCAAATCAATCATGCATGTAGCGTATTTGGAGAACAGATTGTCATGGTGATGGGAACTATGTATATTAAAAGTCTATTTGGTAGAACTTGCTCCAAGAGGATTTTTCTGGGCAAAGTGACTGTATATCAAAACTGCATCTAGGAACCAGCTGAGAAATCAGAGTATGTGTTTCTAGGTGTAGACAGGACCTTTATGCTTAATGAAAGTTCAGCAATCCACATGCTCGCATCTCAGCACTGAATGTGTCTCGAATCCATCATACATGTAGCGTATTCAGAACATGGAGAGTCATGGTGAGGAAACCATGTAAATTACATGTCTATTGGGTAGAACTCACTCCAAAAGGATTTTTCCGTGCAATCTGCCTCATTTTCAAAACTGGACTTAGGAAAAAGCTGCGAAATAAGAGAAAATGTTTCTAGGTGTAAATATGAATTGAAAGGTGGAAGAAAGTTAGGTAATCCACATGCTCACAACTCAGTAATGAATATTTGTCACATTAATTATGCATGTAGCATGTTCAGAACACGGAATGTCATGGTGAGAGAAACTATGTAAATTAAATGTCTATTGGGTAGGACTCGCTCCACGAGGATATTTCAGTGAAATCTCTCTCATTTAAGAAACTGGCATTAGGAAAATGCTGCAAAATCAAAGTAAATGTTGCTTGGTGTAAGTATGCATTGTATGGTTGGTGAAAGATCGGTAATCCTCATGCTCACTATTCAGTAATGAATGTTTGTCGAATCCGAGATGCACGTAGCGACTTCGGAACATGGAAAGTCACGGTGAGGGAAACTATGTAAATTAAATGACTAGTGGGTAGAACTGGCTCCAAGAGTATTTTTCTGGGCAATATGCCTCATTTTTGAATCTGGCTTAAGGAAAAACCTGAGAAATTAGGGTAAATTATCTAGGTGTAAATATAACTTTGTATGGTGATCAAAGTTCGGTAATCCACATGTTCACAACTTAGTAAGGAGTATTTCTCGAATCCGAGATGCATGAAGCATGTTCAAAACACGGAAGGTCACGGTGAGAAAATCAATGTAAATTACCTGTTTATTGGGTAAACCCCCTCCAAGAGGATATTTCCATGAATACTGCCTGTTTTGGAATCTGGTGTTAGGACAAACTTGGGAACTCAGAGTAAATGTTTCTAGGTGGAAATGTGCCTTGCATGGTGGATGAAAGTTTGCTAATCCACATGTCAACAACTCACAAATGATTCTTTATCGAAACCGTGACGCATGTAGCGTGTTCAGACCACGGAATGTCACTATGAGGGAAACTGTAAATTATAAGTCTATTGGGTAGAAATCGCTCTAAGAGGATTTTTCTACAAAATCTCCCTCATTTTCAAAACTGGTCAGAGGAAAAAGCTGAGAAAAAAGAGTAAATGTTTCAATGTGTAAATATGCCCTCCCTGTATGATGATGAAAGTTTGGTAATCACATGCTCACAACTCAGTAATGGATGTTAGTTGAATCCTTGATGCAAGTACCGTGTTTGAACATTGAATGTCATGGTGAGGGAAACTGAAAATTACATGTCTATTGGGTAGAAATCACTCAAAGAATACTTTACTGTGAAATCTGCCTCATTTTTGGATGTGGCGTTAGGAAAAATCTGTGAAATAAGAGTAAATGCTTCTAGGTGTAAATATGCCTTGTAAGGTGGATGAAGTTCGGTAATCACATGCTCACAACTCAATAATGGATGTTTGTCGAATCCTTGATGCAAGTACCGTGTTTGAACATTGAATGTCACGGTGAGGGAAACTGAAAATAACATGTCTATTGGGTAGAACCAGCTCCAAGGGGATTTTTCTGTGAAATCTGACTCATTTTCCAAACTGGCATAAGGAAAACGCTGTGAAATCTGAGAACATGCATCTAAGTTTCAACATGAATTTTATTGTGATTGGAGTTCGGTAATCCACATGCTAACAACTATGTAGTGAATATTTGTCGAGTCCATGATGCATGTAGTGTGTTCGGAACACGGAATTTCACGGGGAGGGAATATATGTTAATTACATGTCTAAGGGGTAGAACTCTCTCCAACAGAATTTTCCTGCAAAAACTGCCTGATTATCGAGACTGCCGTTATGAAAAAGCTGCGAACTCAGAATAAATATTTGTAGGTGTAAATATGCCTTGTATGGTGGATGAAAGATTGGTAATCTACATGCTCACAACTCAGAAATGAATGTTTGTCGAATCCAGGATGAATGTAGCGTGTTCAGAACACAGAATGTAACTGTGAGGGAAATTATGTAAATTATATCTCTATTGGATAGAAATCGATCCAGGACGATTTTTCTACAAAATCTGCCACATTTTGAATATGGTGTTAAGAAAATTTTCGAAATCAGAGTAAATTAATCTAGGTGCAAATATACCCTATATACTGATGAAAATTTGGTAATTTACATGTCCACAACTCAGTAATGAATATTTGTCGAATGTGTAATTCATGTAGCGTGTTTGGAACACGGAAAGTCACGGTGAGGAAACAATGTAAGTTACATGTCTATTGGTTAGAACTAGCTCCAACAGGATTGTTCAGCACAATCTGCCTCATTCTGTACACTGGCATTTGGAAAAGGATGCAAAATCACCATAAATGATTCTCACTGAAAGTATGCCTAGTATGGTGGATGAAATTTCGGTAATACACTTCATCACAACTGAGTAATTAATGTTTGTCGAAACCGTGATGCAAGTAGCATGTTTGGAACACAGAATGTCACGAATAGGAAATCTATGCAAATTACGTGTTTATTGGGTATAGTCGCTCCAAGAAGATATTACCGTCAATACTGCCTGTTTTTGGAATCTGGCGTTAGGATAATCTTGCAAACTCATATTAAATGTTTCTAGGTGGAAATTTGCCATGTATGGTGGATGAAAGTTGCTAATCCACATGTCAACAACTCAGTAATGATTGTTTATCGAACCCGTGATGCATGTAGCGTGTTCAGACCACGGAATGTCCCTGTGAGGGAAACTATGTAAATTATAAGTCTATTGGGTAGAAATCGCTCTAAGAGGATTTGTCTGCATAATCTCCCTCATTTTCAAAACTGGTGATAGGAAAAAGCTGAGAAAAAAGAGTAAATGTTTCAATGTGTAAATATGCCCTGTATGATGATGAAAGTTCTGTAACCCACTTTCACACAACTGTGTAATGAATGTGTGTCAAATCCGTGATGCATATAGAGTGTTCAGAACACAGAATGTCATGGTGAGGGATACTATGTAAATTTCATGTCTTTTGGTCAGAACTTGCTCCAAGATTATTTTTCAGCAAAAACTGCCTGATTTTCAAATCTGGATTTAGGAAAAACCTGCGAACTCAGAATAAATATTTCTAGGTGTAAATATGCCTTGTAAGGTTGATGAAAGTTTGGTAATCTACATACTCACATCTCCGAGATGAATGTTTGTCTAATCCGTGATGAATTTACCATGTTCGGAACACGGAATGTAACTGTGAGGGAAACTGTGTAAATTGTATGCCTATTGGGAAGAAATTGCTCCAAGAGGATTTTTCTGTGAAATCTGCCACATTTTCGGATGTGGTTTTAAGAAAAATTTGCAAAATCAGAGTAAATTCTTCTATGTGTAAATATACCCTTTATGGTGATGGAAATTTGTTAATTTACTATTCCCACAACTCAGTAATGAATGTTTGTTGAATCCGTGATGCATGTAGCATGTTTGGAAAGCTTAATGTCACCAGGAGAAAATCTATGTAAATTAATGTTAATTGGATAAATCGCTCCAAGGGGATACTTCCTTGAATACTGCCTGTTTTTGGAATCTGGCATTAGGACAAACTTGAGAACTCAGAGTAAATGTTTCTAAGTGGAAATGTGCAATGTATGGTGAATGAAAGTTTGCTTGTCCACATGTCAACAACTCAGCACTGAATGTTTGTCTAATCCGTGATGCATTTAGCATTTTCGGAACACAGAATGTCATGGTGGGAGAATCTATGTATATTAAATGTCTATTATGTAGAACTCGTTCCAACAGGATTTCTCTTTGAAATCTTCATTATTTTCGATACTGGCTTTTGGAAAATCTGCAAAAACTGAGTAAATATTTCTATGTGTAAGTATGCCCTGTATGGTGATGAAAGTTCGGTAATCCACATGTCCACAACTCAGTAATGAATATTTGTCGAATCCGAGATTCATGAAGTGTGTTCAAACCACGGAAGGTCACGGAGAGGAAAAATATGGAAATTACTTTTCTTTCAGGTAGAAATTGCTACTAAGAGGATTTTTCTTCAAAATCTACCTCATTTTCAGATGTTGCGTTAGGAAAAAGCTGAAAAATCAGAGAAAATGCTTCCAGGTGAAAATATGCCTTGCATGGTGGATGAGAGATTGGTAATCTACATGCTCACATCTCAGAAATGAATGATTGTCGAATCCGTGATGAATGTAGCATGTTCGGAACACGGAATGTAACTGTGAGGGAAACTATGTAAATTGTATGTCTTTTGGGTAGAAATCGCTCCAAGAGGATTTTTTTTTGTGAAATCTGCCACATTTTTGGATGTGGTGTTAAGAAAAAGTTGTGAAATCAGAATAAATTCTACTATGTGTAAATATACCATGTATGCTGATGAAAATTTGGTAATTTAGATGTACACAACTTTGTAATGAATGTTGTTCGAATCCGTAATGCATGTAGCGTGTTTGGAACATGGAACATCACGGTGAGGAAAGAATGTAAGTTACATGTCTATTGGTTAGAACAAGCTCCAAGAGGGATTTTTTCTGCGCAATCTGCCTCATTCTCTAAACTGGCATTTGGAAAAAGTTGCAAAATCAGAGTAAATGATTCTCACTGAAATTATGCCTAGTATGGTGGATGAAAGTTCGGTAATATACATCCTCACAACTAAGTAATGAATGTTTGTCGAATCTGTGATGCATGTAGCGTGTTTGGAACACGGAATGTCATGATGAGAAAATCTATGTAAATTACCTGTTTATTGGAGAAACTCACTCCAAGAGGATATTTCCATAAATACTGCCTGTTTCTGGAATCTGGCTTTAGGACAAACTTGCGAACTCAGTGTAAACCTTTCTAGTTGGAAATGTGCCATGTATGGTGAATTAAAGTTTGCTAATCCATATGTCAACAGCTCAGCAATGAATGTTTGTCGAATATGTGATGAATGTAGCATTTTCAGAACACAGAATGTCACGGTGGGAGAATCTATGTAAATTGAAAGTATATTTTGTGGAACTCGTTTCAACAGGATTTCTCTGCAAAATCTGCATTATTTTCGATACTGGCATTTGGAATATTGGCTAAATCTGAGTAAAAGTTTCTATGTGTAAGTATGCCCTGTATGGTGATGAAAGTTTGGTAATCCACATGTCCCACAACTCAGTAATGAATACTTGTCGAATCTGAGATGCACGAAGCATGTTCAAAACACGGAAGGTCATGGTGAGGGAAACTATGTAAATTACATTTCTTTCAGGTAGAAATCGCTACTAAGAGGAATTTTCTGCAAAATCTACCTGATTTTCAGATGTTGTGTTAGGAAAAATCTGCAAAATCTGAGTAAATGTTTCTATGTGTAAGTATGTGCTGTATTGTGGATGAAAGTTTGATAATCCACATGCTCACAAATCATTAAAGAATGTTTGTTGAAACTGTGATGCATGTAGCATGTTTGCTCATGGAATGTCACGGTGAGGGACACAATGTAAAATACATATATATTGGGTAGAACTCGCTTCAGGTGGATTTGTCCATGAAAATTGCCTGATTTTCAAAACTGGTGTAAGGAAAATGCTGTGAAATCTGAGTAAAACTTATAGGTGTCAATATACCTTGTATGATTATTGAAAATATGGTAATCCACATTCTAAACATTCAGAAGTGAATATTTGTCAAATCAGTGATGCATGTAGTGTGTTCGGAACACAGAATTTTAAGGTGATAAAAACTATGTAAATTACATGTGTATTTGGTAGAACATTCTCCAAGATAATTGTTCCACGAAATATGCTTCATTTTCAAAACTGCCACTAAGAAAAGCTGCAAAATCACATTAAATATACATAGATGTAAATATGCCTTGTGTGGTCATGAAATTTCGGTAATCCACATGCTCAGAACTCAGTAATGAATATTTTTCGAATCCGTGATGCATGCAGCGTGTTCATAACATGGAATGTCACGTGAGGGAAGCAATGTAAATTACATGTCTATTGGGTAAATTCACTCCAAGAGGATTATTGTGTGATTACTGTCTGTTTTTCGATTCTGGTGTTAGGAAAAATTTTCTAACTCTGAGTAAATATTTCTAGGTGTAATTGTGCCTTGTATAGTGGATGAACATTCGCTAATCCACATGCTCACAACTCAGTATTGAATGTTTTAAGAATCTGTGATGCATGTAGTGTGTTTGGAACACGGAATGTCACGGTGAGGGAAACTATGTAAATATGATTTTTATTGGGTAGAAATCACTCAAAGAGGATTTTACTGTGTAATCCGCCAAATTTTTGGATGTGGCGTTATGAAAAATTTGTGAAATAAGAGTAAATGCTTCTAGGTGTAAATATGCCTTGTATGGTGGGTGAAAGTTCAGTAATCACATGCTCACAACTCAGTAATTGATGTTTGTCGAATCATTGATGTAAGTAACGTGTTTGGAACACGGAATGTCACGGTGAAGGATACTATGTAAATTACATGCCTATTGGGTAGAACTCACAGCAAGAGAATTATTTTGAAAACTGCCTGATTTTCGAATCTGGCATTAGGCAAACCTTGTGAAATTAGTGTAAATGTTTCTAGGTGTAAGTATGTCTTTTATGGTGGATGAAATTTCACTAATCTACATGTTCACAACTCAGTAATGAATGTTTGTTGCATCCGTGATGTATGTAGCATGTTCAGAACACGGAATGTCACATGAGGTTAACTATGTAAATTACATATCTCTTGTGTACAACTCATTCCAAGAGCATTTTTCTGTGAAATATTCATGATTTACAAAACTGGCGTAAGGAAAATGCTGCAAACTGATAGTAAATGCTTCTAGGTGTAAATATGCCCTGTATGGTGGATGAAAGTTCGCTAATCCACATGCTCACAACTCCATAATGAATGTTTGTCGAATCCGTGATGCATGTAGCCTGTTCGGAACACAGAAGGTCAAGTTGGGGGACTATGTAAATAACATCTATTGGTTAGAAATCACTCCAAGAGCATTTTTCTGCAAAATCTGCCTCATTTTCAGATGTGGTTTTAAGAAAAAGCTGTGAAATCAGAGTAAATGCATCTAGGTGTAAATATACCTTTTATGGTGGATGAAAATTTTTAATCCACATGCTCACAACTTATTAAAGAATGTTAGTCGAATCTGAGATCCATGTAGCGTGTTTGGAATAAGGAAGTTTGCGGTGAGGAAAACTATGTAAATTACATGTCTATTGGGTAGAGCTAGGTCCAAGAGAATCTTTCGGCGAAATCTGCCTGATTTTCGAAACTGGCACTAGGAAAACTGAGTAATTTGTTTAAATGCTTCTAGGTGTCAATATACATTCTATGGGGGATGAAAGTTCGGTAAACCTCATACTAACAACTCGGAAGTGAATATTTGTCAAAAGTGAAGCCTGTCGTGTGTTCAGATCATGGAATATTAAGGGAGAGTAAACTATGGAAATTACATGTCTATTGGGTAGAACTCACACCAAGAGTATTTTCTGTGAAAACTATATGATTTTCGAATCTGGAGTTAGAAAAACCTGTGAACTAAGAATAATATACCTAGGTGTAAATATGCCTTGTATGGTGGATGAAAGTTTTTAATCCACATGCCCAAACTCAGTAATGGAAGATTGTCGAATCCGTGATGCATGCAGCGTGTTCGTAACACAGAATGTCATGGTGAGGGGCACAATGTAAATTACATGTCTATTAAATAGAAAACGCTCCAGAAGTATTTTTCTGTGAAAACTACCTGATTTTCGAAACTGGTGTTAGGAAAATCCTGCGAAATGTGAGAAAATATTTCTAGGTGTAAATATGCCTTGTATGGTGGATGAAAGATCGCTAATCCACATGCTCACAACTCAGTAATTAATGTTTGTCGAAACCATAATGCATGTAGCGTGTTTGGAAAATGGAATGTCATGGTGAGGAAACAATGTATGTTACATGTCTATTGGTTAGAACAAGCTCCAAGAAGATTTTTCTGGGCAATCTGCCTCATTCTCTACACTGGCGTTTGCAAAAGGATGCAAAATCAAAGTAAATGATTCTCACTGAAAGTATGCCTAGTATGGTGGATGAAAGATCGGTAATACACATCCTCACAACTCAGTAATGAATGTTTGTCGAATCCGTGATGCATGTAGTGTGTTCGGAGCACAGAATTTCATGATGAGAAAATCTATGTAAATTATGTGTTTATTGGGTAAACTCGCTCCAAGAAGTTATTTCTGTGAATAATGCCTGTTTTTGGAATTAGGCATTAGGACAATCTTGCGAACTAACAGTAAATGTTTCTCTAGGTGGAATGTGCCTTGTATGGTGGATGACAGTTTGCTAATCCACATGTCAAAAACTCAGTAATGATTGTTTATCGAACCCTTGATGCATGTATCTTGTTCAGATCATGGAATGTCACTGTGAGGGAAAGTATGTGAATTATAAGTCTATTGGGTAGAAAATCGCTCTAAGAGGATTTTCTCTGCATAATCTCCATCATTTTCAAAACTGGTGATATGAGAAAGCTAAGAAAAAAGAATAAATGTTTCAATGTGTAATATGGCCCTGTATGATGATGAAAAGTTCGATAATCCACTGAACACAACTCGAAATGTATGTTTGTCGAATCAGTGATGCATGTAGCATGTTCAGAACACGGAATGTCACGGTGGGAGAATCTGTGTAAATGAAATGATTATTTTGTAGAACTCGTTTCAACAGGATTTCTCTGCAAAATCTGCATTATTTTCGATACTGGCGTTTGGAAAATCTGCGAAACATGAGTAAAAGTTTCTATGTGTAATTATGCCCTGTATGGTGAGAAAGTTTGGTAATCCACATGTCCACAACTCAGTAATGAATATTTGTCGAATCCGAGATGCATGAAGTGTGTTCAAATCACGGAAGGTCACGGTGAGGGAAACTATGTAAATTACATTTCTTTCGGTAGAAATCACTACTAAGAGGATTTTTCTTCAAAATCTACCTCTTTTTCAGATGTTGTGTTAGAAAAAAGCTGCAAAATCAGAGAAAATGCTTCTAGGTGGAAATAAGCCTTGTATGGTGGATGAAAGTTTGCTAATCCACATGCTCACAAATCATTAAAGTATGTTTGTCGAATCTGAGATGCATGTAGCGTGTTTGGAACATGGAATGTCATGGTGAGGGACACAATGTTAATTACATGTATATTGGGTAGAACTTGCTCCAGTGGGATTTGTCCAGGAAAATGCCTGATTTTCGAAACTGGTGTAAGGAAAAAGCTTGAAATCTGAGTAAAAGATTGTAGGTGTCAATATCCATTGTATGATTGTTGAAAATTCTGTAATCCACATTCTAAGAACTCAGAAGTGAATTTTTGTCAAATCA
>NW_022588404.1:0-15636 GCF_009834535.1 Camelus ferus | reverse complement strand
ACGGCACTAGGAAACAGGACGAAACCAGAGAAAAAGTTTCTCCTGCAAACCCGTTCCATTTGGGCTAGATGAACGAACGTCTCTCCACATGCTCAGTTCTGAGAGATAAGTGTGTGTGAAAGCCGTCCTTCATCTAGCTTGTTGGGAACACAAAGTTTCTTTTCACATGCAAACTCCACACCATAATTATATGGGGAGGTACGAGCTCAACTCGGTTTTACAGTGAAAACTGCTGGAACTTCACACCGACACTAGGAAACAGATTGAGAAACCAGAGTAAAGTTTTCTCCTGCAAAACGTTCCCTTTGTGCTAGATGAACGAACGTCTCTCCACCATGCTCAGTTCTTTTAGATAAGTGTGTGTGAAAGCGTCCTTCACCTAGTTTGTGGGAACACAAAGATTCTTTCAGTTGCAAACTCCACTACATACATATATATGGGGAGTTAAGAGCCCCAAAATCGGTTTACAGTGAAAACTGCAGTAACTTCACCCGGCACTAGGAAACAGACTGAGAAACCAGAGTAAAAGTTTCTCCTGCAAACCGTTCCCTTTGTGCTAGATGAACGAACGTCTCTCCGCATGCTCAATTCTGATGATAAGTGTGTGTTAAAGCCGCACTTCAACTAGCTTGTTGGGAACACAAAGTTTCTTTTCACTGTAAACTGCAATCATACATATATATGGGGAGGTACTAGCTCCAAATCGGTTTTAAAGTGAAACTGCAGGAAATTCAAACCGGCAGTAGGAAAAACACACTGAGAAACCAGAGAAAAAGTTTTCCTGCAACCCGTTCCCTTGTGCTAGACCGAACGAACGTCTCTCCGCGTGCTCAGTTCTGAGAGATAAGTGTGTGTGAAAGCCGTCTTCACCTAGCTTGTTGGGAACACAAAGATTCTTTTCAGTTGCAAAACACCACTCCATACATATATACGGTAGGTCCGAGCTCCAAACTCGGATTTACAGTGAACACTGCAGGAACTTCAAACCAGGCACTAGGAAACAGAACTGAGAAACCAGTTGTAAAAGTTTCTCTGCAAAGGTTTCCATTGTGCTAGATGAACGAACCGTCTCTCACATGCTCTGTACTGAGAGTTAAAGTTGTGTTGGGAAAGGCTTACTTCATCTAGCTATTTGGAAACACAAAGGGTTTTTCTCTTGCAAACTCCCACGCCATACATATTAATATGGGAGGTACGAGCTCCATTCGGTTTACATTGAAAAGGCAGAACAACTCAACCGGCACTAGAAAACAGTACTGAGAAACCAGAGAAAAGTTCCTCCTGAAACCCGTCTCCCTTTGTGCTAGATGAACGAAAGTCTCTCCCACATGTCTTGTTTCTGAGAGATGTGTGTGTGAAAGCCGTCCTTCACACTAGCTCTGTGAACACAACGTTTCTTTTCACTTTGCAAACTCCACTCCGTACGTTTATATGAGGAGGTACAAGCTCCAACTCGGTTTTACAGTGAAAACTGCAGGAACTTGAAAACAGGCACTAGGAAAACAGACTGAGAAAACCAGAGTAATAGTTTCTCCTGCCACCGTTCCTTTTGTGCTAGATGAACGAACGTCCTCCACAGCTCAGTGCTGAGAGATAAGTGTGGGTGAAAGCCGTCCTTCATCTAGCTTGTTGGGAACACAAAGTTTCTTTTCAGTTGCAAACCCATCCATACATATATATTGGGAGTACGAGCTCCAACTCGGTTTACAGTGAAAAACTGCAGTAATTTCAAACCGGTACTAGGAAACAGACTGAGAAACCAGAGTAAAGTTTCTCCTGCAAAACGTTCCCTTTTTGTGCTAGATGAACGAACGTCTCTCCGCATGCTCAATCTGACTGATAATTGTGTGTTAAGCCGCACTTCAACTAGCTTGTGGGAAACACAAAGTTTCTTTTCACTTGTAAACTCCAATCCATACATATATGGGAGGTACTAGCTCCAACTTTTTTACAGTGAAAACTGCAGGAAATTCAACCGGCAGTAGGAAACACACTGAGAAACCAGAGTAAAAGTTTCTCCTGCAACCCGTTCCCTTTGTTGCTAGATGAACGAACGTCTCTCCGCTAATGCTCAGTTCTGAGAGATTGAATTGTGTGTGAAAGACCGTCCTTTCACCCAGCTTGTGGGTAAACACAAAGTTTCTCTATCAGTTGCAAACTCCTACTACACTACATATATATTGGGAGGTACGAGGCTCCAATTCGGATTTACCAGTGACAACTGCAAGGAACTTCAATCCGCAACTAGGAACAGACTGAGAAACCAGAGTAAACAGTTTCTCCTGCAACAGATTCCCTTGTGCTAGATGAACGAAACGTCTCTCCAAATGCTCAGTTCTGAGAGATAAGTGTGTTGTGAAAGCCGTCCTTCACCTAGCTGTTGGGAACACAAGATATCTTTTCAGTTGCAAACTCCACTCCCTACAATATATGGGGAGAGGTACGAGCTCAACTCGGTTTTACAGTGAATAAACTGCAGGACTTCAAACCGCACTAGGAAACAGATGAGAAACCAGAGAAAACGTTTCTCCCTGCAACCCGTTCCATTGGGTAGATGAACGAACGTCTCTCCACATGCTCAGTTCTGAGAGATAAGTGGTGTGAAAGCCGTCCTTCATCTAGCTGTTGGGAACACAACAGTTTCTTTTCACATTGCAAAACTCCACACCATAATTATATATGGGGAGGTACGAGCTCCAACTCGGTTTTCAGTGAAAACTGCTGGAACTTCACACCGACACTAGGAAACATGATTGAGAAACCAGAGTAAAAGTTTCTCCTGGCAAACGTTCCCTTTGTGCTAGATGAACGAACGTCTCTCCACATGCTCAGTTCTTTTAGATAAGTGTGTGTGAAAGCCGTCCTTCACCTAGTTTGTGGGAACACAAAGATTCTTTTCAGTTGCAAACTCCACTCCATACATATAATGGGGAGTTAAGCGCCCCAAATCGGTTTTACAGTGAAAACTGCAGTAACTTCACACCGGCACTAGGAAACAGACTGAGAAACCAGAGTAAAAGTTTCTCCTGCAAACCGTTCCCTTTGTGCTAGATGAACGAACGTCTCTCCGCATGCTCAATTCTGACTGATAAGTGTGTGTTAAAGCCGCACTTCAACTAGCTTGTTGGGAACACAAAGTTTCTTTTCACTGTAAACTGCAATCCATACATATATATGGGAGGTACTAGCTCCAAATCGGTTTTACAGTGAAAACTGCAGGAAATTCAACCGGCAGTAGGAACACACTGAGAAACCAGAGAAAAAAGTTTCTCCTGCAACCCGTTCCCTTTGTGCTAGACGAACGAACGTCTCTCCGCGTGCTCAGTTCTGAGAGATAAGTGTGTGTGAAAGCCGTCTTTCACCTAGCTTTGGGAACACAAAGATTCTTTCAGTGGCAAACACCACTCCATACAATATACGGTTAGGTACGAGCTCCAACTCGGATTTACAGTGAACACTGCAGGAACTTCAAACAGGCACTAGGAAAACAAAACTGAGAAACAGAGTAAAAGTTTCTCCTGCAACGGTTTCCATTTGTGCTAGTGACGAAGTCTCTCCACATGCTCTAGTTCTGAGAGTTAAGTGTGTGTGAAAGCCTTCCTTCATCTAGCTTGTTGGGAACACAAAGTGTCTTTTCATCTTGCAAACTCCACTCCATACATATATATGGGGAGGTACTAGCTCCAATCGGTTTTACAGTGAAAATTGCAGGAACTTCAAACGGCACTAGGAAAACAGACTGAGAAACCAGAGTAAAAGTTCCTCCTGCAACCCGTTCCCTTTGTGCTAGATGAACGAAAGTCTCTCCACATGCTCTAGTTCTGAGAGATAAGTGTGTGTGAAAGCCGTCCTTCACCTAGCTTGTTGGGAACACAAAGTTTCTTTTCACTTGCAAACTCCACTCCGTACGTTTATATGAGGAGGTACAAGCTCCAACTCGGTTTTTACAGTGAAAACTGCAGGAACTTGAAACAGGCACTAGGAAACAGACTGAGAAACCAGAGTAATAGTTTCTCCTGCAACCCGTTCCCTTTGTGCTAGATGAACGAACGTCTCTCCACATGCTCAGTGCTGAGAGATAAGTGGTGTGTGAAAGCCGTCCTTCATCTAGCTTGTTGGGAACACAAAGTTTCTTTTCAGTTGCAAACCCCACTCCATACATATATATTGGGAGGTACGAGCTCCAACTCGGTTTTACAGTGAAAACTGCAGTAATTTCAAACCGTACTAGGAAAACAGACTGAGAAACCAGAGTAAAAGTTTCTCCTGCAAACCGTTCCCTTTGTGCTAGATGAACGAACGTCTCTCCGCATGCTCAGTTCTGAGAGATAATTGTGTGTGAAAGCCGTCCTTCACCCAGCTTGTTGGGAACACAAAGTTTCTTATCAGTTGCAAACTCCACTACATACATATATATGGGGAGGTACGAGCTCCAATTCGGATTTACAGTGAAAACTGCAGGAACTTCAATCCGCAACTAGGAAACAGACTGAGAAACCAGAGTAAAAGTTTCTCCTGCAACAGATTCCCTTTGTGCTAGATGAACGAACGTCTCTCCAAATGCTCAGTTCTGAGAGAAAAGTGTGTGTGAAAGCCGTCCTTCACCTAGCTTGTTGGGAACACAAAGATTCTTTTCAGTTGCAAACTCCACTCCATACATATATATGGGGAGGAACGAGCTCCAAATCATTTTTACAGTGAAAACTGCAGGAACTTCAAACCGGCACTAGGAAACAGACTGAGAAAACAGAGTAAAAGTTTCTCCTGCAACGGGTTCCCTTTGTGCTAGATGAACGAAAGTCTCTCAACATGCTCAGTTCTGAGAGATAAATGTGTGTGAAAGCCGTCCTTCACCTAGCTTGTTGGGAACACAAAGTTTCTTTTCACTTGCAAACTCCACTCCATACGTATATATGAGGAGGTACGAGCTCAAACTCGGTTTTACAGTGACAACTGCAGGAAATTCAAGCCGGCACTAGGAAACAGACTGAGAATCCATAGAAAAAGTTTCTCCTGCAACCCGTTCCCTTTGTGCTAGATGAACGAAAGTCTCTCCACATGCTCAGTTCTGAGAGAGAAGTGTGTGTGAAAGCCGTCCTTCATCTAGCTTGTTGGGAACACAAAGTTTCTTTTCACATGCAAACTCCACACCATACGTATATATGGGGAGGTACGAGCTCCAACTCGGTTTTACAGTGAAAACTGCAGGAACTTCAAACCGGCACTAGGAAACAGACTGAGAAACCAGAGAAAAAGTTTCTCCTGCAACCCGTTCCATTTGGGCTAGATGAACGAACGTCTCTCCACATGCTCAGTTCTGAGAGATAAGTGTGTGTGAAAGCCGTCCTTCATCCAGCTTGTTGGGAACACAAAGTTTCTTTTCACATGCAAACTCCACACCATAATTATATATGGGGAGGTACGAGCTCCAACTCGGTTTTACAGTGAAAACTGCTGGAACTTCACACCGACACTAGGAAACAGATTGAGAAACCAGAGTAAAAGTTTCTCCTGCAAAACGTTCCCTTTGTGCTAGATGAACGAACGTCTCTCCACATGCTCAGTTCTTTTAGATAAGTGTGTGTGAAAGCCGTCCTTCACCTAGTTTGTTGGGAACACAAAGATTCTTTTCAGTTGCAAACTCCACTCCATACATATATATGGGGAGTTAAGAGCCCCAAATCGGTTTTACAGTGAAAACTGCAGTAACTTCACACCGGCACTAGGAAACAGACTGAGAAACCAGAGTAAAAGTTTCTCCTGCAAACCGTTCCCTTTGTGCTAGATGAACGAACGTCTCCCCACATGCTCTGTACTGAGAGTTAAGTGTGTGTGAATGCTTTACTTCATCTAGCTTACTGGGAACACAAAGTGTATTTTCTCTTGCAAACTCCACTCCATACATATATATGGGGAGGTACGAGCTCCAATTCGGTTTTACAGTGAAAAGTGCAGAAACTTCAAACCGGCACTAGAAAACAGACTGAGAAACCAGAGTTAAGTTCCTCCTGCAACCCGTTCCCTTTGTGCTAGATGAAAAAAAGTCTCTCCACATGCTCTGTTCTGAGAGATAAGTGTGTGTGAAAGCCGTCCTTCACCTAGCTTGTTGGGAACACAAAGTTTCTTTTCACTTGCAAACTCCACTCCGTACATTTATATGAGGAGGTACAAGCTCCAACTCGGTTTTACAGTGAAAACTGCAGGAACTTGAAACAGGCACTAGGAAACAGACTGAGAAACCAGAGTAATAGTTTCTCCTGCAACCCGTTCCCTTTGTGCTAGATGAACGAACGTCTCTCCACATGCTCAGTGCTGAGAGATAAGTGTGGGTGAAAGCCGTCCTTCATCTAGCTTGTTGGGAACACAAAGTTTCTTTTCAGTTGCAAACCCCACTCCTTACATATATATTGGGAGGTACGAGCTCCAACTCGGTTTTACAGTGAAAACTGCAGTAATTTCAAACCGGTACTAGGAAACAGACTGAGAAACCAGAGTAAAAGTTTCTCCTGCAAACCGTTCCCTTTGTGCTAGATGAACGAACGTCTCTCCGCATGCTCAATTCTGACTGATAATTGTGTGTTAAAGCCGCACTTCAACTAGCTTGTTGGGAACACAAAGTTTCTTTTCACTTGTAAACTCCAATCCATACATATATATGGGGAGGTACTAGCTCCAACTCGTTTTTACAGTGAAAACTGCAGGAAATTCAAACCGGCAGTAGGAAACACACTGAGAAACCAGAGTAAAAGTTTCTCCTGCAACCCGTTCCCTTTGTGCTAGATGAACGAACGTCTCTCCGCATGCTCAGTTCTGAGAGATAATTGTGTGTGAAAGCCGTCCTTCACCCAGCTTGTTGGGAATACAAAGTTTCTTATCAGTTGCAAACTCCACTACATACATATATATGGGGAGGTACGAGCTACAATTCGGATTTACAGTGAAAACTGCAGGAACTTCAATCCGCAACTAGGAAACAGACTGAGAAACCAGAGTAAAAGTTTCTCCTGCAAAAGATTCCCTTTGTGCTAGATGAACGAACGTCTCTCCAAATGCTCAGTTCTGAGAGATAAGTGTGTTAAAGCCGTCCTTCACCTAGCTTCTTGGGAACACAAAGATTCTTTTCAGTTGCAAACTCCACTCCATACATATATATGGAGAGGAACGAGCTCCAAATCATTTTTACAGTGAAAACTGCAGTAACTTCAAACCGGCACTAGGAACAGACAGAAACCAGAGTAAAAGTTTCCCCTGCAACGGGTTCCCTTTGTGCTAGATGAACGAAAGTCTCTCAACATGCTCAGTTCTGAGAGATAAATGTGTGTGAAAGCCGTCCTTCACCTAGCTTGTTGGGAACACAAAGTTTCTTTTCACTTACAAACTCCACTCCATACGTATATATGAGGAGGTACGAGCTCAAACTCGGTTTTACAGTGACAACTGCAGGAACTTCAAGCCGGCACTAGGAAACAGACTGAGAATCCATAGAAAAAGTTTCTCCTGCAACCCGTTCCCTTTGTGCTAGATGAACGAAAATCTCTCCACATGCTCAGTTCTGAGAGAGAAGTGTGTGTGAAAGCCGTCCTTCATCTAGCTTGTTGGGAACACAAAGTTTCTTTTCACATGCAAACTCCACACCATACGTATATATGGGGAGGTACGAGCTCCAACTCGGTTTTACAGTGAAAACTGCAGGAACTTCAAACCGGCACTAGGAAACAGACTGAGAAACCAGAGAAAAAGTTTCTCCTGCAACCCGTTCCATTTGGGCTAGATGAACGAACGTCTCTCCACATGCTCAGTTCTGAGAGATAAGTGTGTGTGAAAGCCGTCCTTCATCTAGTTTGTTGGGAACACATAGTTTCTTTTCATATGCAAACTCCACACCATAATTATATATGGGGAGGTACGAGCTCCAACTCGGTTTTACAGTGAAAACTGCTGGAACTTCACACCGACACTAGGAAACAGATTGAGAAACCAGAGTAAAAGATTCTCCTGCAAAACGTTCCTTTTGTGCTAGATGAACGAACGTCTCTCCACATGCTCAGTTCTTTTAGATAAGTGTGTGTGAAAGCCGTCCTTCACCTAGTTTGTTGGGAACACAAAGATTCTTTTCAGTTGCAAACTCCACTCCATACATATATATGGGGATTTAAGAGCCCCAAATCGGTTTTACAGTGAAAACTGCAGTAACATCAAACCGGCACTAGGAAACAGACTGAGAAACCAGAGTAAAAGTTTCTCCTGCAAACCGTTCCCTTTGTGCTAGATGAACGAACGTCTCTCCGCATGCTCAATTCTGACTGATAAGTGTGTGTTAAAGCCGCACTTCATATAGCTTGTTGGGAACAAAAAGTTTCTTTTCACTTGTAAACTGCAATCCATACATATATATGGGGAGGTACTAGCTCCAAATCGGTTTTACAGTGAAAACTGCAGGAAATTCAAACCGGCAGTAGGAAACACACTGAGAAACCAGAGAAAAAGTTTCTCCTGCAACCCGTTCCCTTTGTGCTAGACGAACGAACGTCTCTCCGCGTGCTCAGTTCTGAGAGATAAGTGTGTGTGAAAGCCGTCCTTCACCTAGCTTGTTGGGAACACAAAGTTTCTTTTCAGTTGCAAACACCACTCCATACATATATACGGTTAGGTACGAGCTCCAACTCGGATTTACAGTGAAAACTGCAGGAACTTCAAACAGGCACTAGGAAACAAACTGAGAAACCAGAGTAAAAGCTTCTCCTGCAACGGTTTCCATTTGTGCTAGATGAACGAACGTCTCTCCACATGCTCTGTACTGAGAGTTAAGTGTGTGTGAAAGCTTTACTTCATCTAGCTTATTGGGAACACAAAGTGTCTTTTCTCTTGCAAACTCCACTCCATACATATATATGGGGAGGTACGAGCTCCAATTCGGTTTTACAGTGAAAAGTGCAGAAACTTCAAACCGGCACTAGAAAACAGACTGAGAAACCAGAGTAAAAGTTCCTCCTGCAACCCGTTCCCTTTGTGCTAGATGAACGAAAGTCTCTCCACATGCTCTGTTCTGAGAGATAAGTGTGTGTGAAAGCCGTCCTTCACCTAGCTTGTTGGGAACACAAAGTTTCTTTTCACTTGCAAACTCCAATCCGTACGTTTATATGAGGAGGTACAAGCTCCAACTCGGTTTTACAGTGAAAACTGCAGGAACTTGAAACAGGCACTAAGAAACAGACTGAGAAACCAGAGTAATAGTTTCTCCTGCAACCCGTTCCCTTTGTGCTAGATGAACGAACGTCTCTCCACATGCTCAGTGCTGAGAGATAAGTGTGGGTGAAAGCCGTCCTTCATCTAGCTTGTTGGGAACACAAAGTTTCTTTTCAGTTGCAAACCCCACTCCATACATATATATTGGGAGGTACGAGCTCCAACTCGGTTTTACAGTGAAAACTGCAGTAATTTCATACCGGTACTAGGAAACAGACTGAGAAACCAGAGTAAAAGTTTCTCCTGCAAACCGTTCCCTTTGTGCTAGATGAACGAACGTCTCTCCGCATGCTCAATTCTGACTGATAATTGTGTGTTAAAGCCGCACTTCAACTAGCTTGTTGGGAACACAAAGTTTCTTTTCACTTGTAAACTCCAATCCATACATATATATGGGGAGGGTACTAGCTCCAACTCGTTTTACAGTGAAAACTGCAGGAAATTCAAACCGGCAGTAGGAAACACACTGAGAAACCAGAGTAAAAGTTTCTCCTACAACCCGTTCCATTTGTGCTAGATGAACGAACGTCTCTCCGCATGCTCAGTTCTGAGAGATAATTGTGTGTGAAAGCCGTCCTTCACCCAGCTTGTTGGGAACACAAAGTTTCTTATCAGTTGCAAACTCCACTACATACATATATATGGGGAGGTACGAGCTCCAATTCGGATTTACAGTGAAAACTGCAGGAACTTCAATCCGCAACTAGGAAACAGACTGAGAAACCAGAGTAAAAGTTTCTCCTGCAACAGATTCCCTTTGTGCTAGATGAACGAACGTCTCTCCAAATGCTCAGTTCTCAGAGATAAGTGGGTGTGAAAGCCGCCCTTCACCTATACTTGTTCGGAACTCAAAGTTTTTTTTCACTTGCAAACTCCACTCCATACATATATATGGGGAGGTATGAGCTCCATCTCGGTTTTACAGTGAAAATTGCAGGAACATCAAACCGGCACTAGGAAACAGACTGGGATACCAGAGAAAGAGTTTCTCCTGCAAAAGGTTCCCTTTGTGCTAGAAGAACGAACTTTTCTCCACATGCTCAGTTCTGAGAGATAAGTGTGTGTGAAAGCCGTCCTTCATCTAGCTTGTTCGGAACACAAAGTTTCTTTTCACATGCAAACTCCACACCATACTTATATATGGGAATGTACGAGCTCCAACTCTGTTTTACAGTGAAAACTGCAGGAACTTCAAACCGGCACTAGGAAACAGACTGAGAATCCAGAGTAAAAGTTTCTCCTGCAACCCGATCCCTTTGTGCTAGATGAACGAACGTCTCTCCGCATGCTCAGTTCTGAGAGTTAAGTGTGTGTTAAAGCCGCCCTTCACCTAGCTTGTTGGGAACACAAAGTTTCTTTTCACTTGTAAACTCCAATCCATACATATATATGGGGAGGTACTAGCTCCAACTCGGTTTTACAGTGAAAACTGCAGGAATTTCAAACCGGCATTAGGTAACAGACTGAGAAACCAGAGTAATGTTTTCTCCTGCAACCCGTTCCCTTTGTGCTAGATGAACGAACGTCTCTGCGCATGCTCAGTTCTGAGAGATAATTGTGTGTGAAAGCCGTCCTTCACCCAGCTTGTTCGGAACACAAAGTTTCTTATCAGTTGCAAACTCCACTACATACATATATACGGGGAGGTACGAGCTCCAATTCGGATTTGGAGTGAAAACTGCAGGAACTTCAATCCGCAACTAGGAAACAGACTGAGAAACCAGAGTAAAAGTTTTTCCTGCAACAGGTTCCCTTTGTGCTAGATGAACGAACGTCTCTCCACATGCTCAGTTCTGAGAGATAAGTGTGTGTGAAAGCCGCCATTCACCTAACTTGTTCGGAACTCAAAGTTTTTTTTAACTTGCAAACTCCACTCCATACATATATATGGGGAGGTACGAGCGCCAACACGGTTTTACAGTGAAATCTGCTAGAACTTCAAACCGGCACTAGGAAACAGACTGAGAATCCAGAGTAAAATTTTCTCCTGCAACCCGTTCCCTTTGTGCTAGATGAACGAACGTCTCTCCACATGCTCAGTCTGAGAGATAAGTGTGTGTGAAATCCGTCCTTCTCCTAGCTTGTTGGGAACACAAAGATTCTTTTCAGTTGCAAACCCCACTCCATAAATATATATGGGGAAGTACGAATTCCAACAAATTTTTACAGTGAAAACTGCAGTAATTTCAAACCGGCACTAGGAAACATACTGAGAAACAAGAGTAAAAGTTTCTCCTGCAACGGGTTGCCTTTGTGCTAGATGAACGAAAGTCTCTCCACATGCTCAGTTCTGAGAGATAAATGTGTGTGAAAGCCGTCCTTAAACTAGCTTGTTGGGAACACAAAGTTTCTTTTCACTTGCAAACCCCACTCCATACGTATATATGAGGAGGTACGAGCTCCAACTCGGTTTTACAGTGAAAACTGCAGGAACATCAAACCGGCACTAGGAAACAGACTGGTATACCAGAGAAAAAGTTTCTCCTGCAAACCGTTCCCTTTGTGCTGGATGAACGAACTTCTCTCCACATGCTCAGTTGTGAGAGATAAGTGTGTGTGAAAGCCGTTCTTCATCTAGCTTGTTGGGAACACAAAGTTTCTTTTCACATGCAAACTCCATACCATACGTATATATGGGGAGGTACGAGCTCCAACTCGGTTTTACAGTGAAAACTGCAGGAACTTCAAACCGGCACTATGAAACAGACTGAGAAACCAGAGTAAAAGTTTCTCCTGCAACCCGTTGCCTTTGTGCTAGATGAACGAACGGTCTCTCCGCATGCTCAGTTCTGAGAGAATATTGTGTGTGAAAGCCGTCCTTTACCATCTGTTTGGGAAAACATAGTTCTTTTCAGTTGCTAACTCCACTTCATACGTATACACGGGAGGTACGAACCCCAATCGGATTTACAGTGAAAACTGCAGGAACTTCATCCGCAACTAGGAAACAACTGAGAAACCAGAGTAAAAGTTTCTCCTGCATCAGGTTAACTTTATGCTAGATGAATGAACGTCTCTCCACATGCTCAGTTCTGAGAGATATGTGTGTGTGAAAGCCGCCTTCCCCTAACTTTTTGGGAACTCAAAGTTTTTTTCACTTTCAAACTCCACTCCATACATATATAAGGGGAGGTACGAGCGCCAACTCGGTTTTACAGTGAAAACTGCAGGAAATTCAAACCGGCACTAGGAAAAAGACTGAGAAACCAGAGTAAAAGTTTCTCCTGCAACCCTTTCACTTTGTGCTAGATGAACGAAACGTCTCTCCACATGCTCAGTCTGAGAGATAAGTGTGTGTGAAAGCCGTCCCTTCTCCTAGCTTGTTGGGAACACAAAGTTTCTTTTAAGTAGCAAACTCCAATCCATATATAGATATGGGGAAGTACTACCTCCAACTCGGTTTTACAGTGAAAACTGTAGGAACTTCAAACAAGCAGTAGGAAAACAGGCTGAGAAACCCAGAGTAATTTCACCTGCAACCCGTTTCCTTTGTGCTAGATGAACGAACGTCTCTCCACATGCTCAGTTCTGAGAGATAAGTGTGTGTGAAAGCCGTCCTTCACCCAGCTTTTTGGGAACACAAAGTTTTCTTTCAGTTGCAAACACCACTCCATAATATATACGGGGAGGTACGAGCTCCAACTCGGATTTACAGTGAAAACTGCAGGAACTTCAAACCGGCACTAGGAAACAGACTGAGAAACCAGAGTAAAAGTTTCTCCTGCAACGGTTTCCATTTGATGCTAGATGAACGAACGTCTCTCCACATGCTCAGGTCTGAGGGATAAGTGTGTGTGAAAGCTTTACTTCACTAGCTTTATTGGGAACACAAGTTTCTTTTCACTGTAAACTCCAATCCATACATATATAAGGGGAGGTAACTAAGCTCCAACTCCGGTTTTACAGTGAAAACGCCGGAAATTGCAAACCGGCAGTAGGAAAACCACACTGTGAAACCAGAGTAAAGTTTCTCCTGCAACCGTTCCCTTTGTGCTAGATGAAGAACGTCTCTCCGCATGCTCAGTTCTGAGATATAATTGTGTGTGAAAGCCGTCCTTCACCAGCTTGTTGGGAACACAAAGTTTCTTATCAGTTGCAAAATCCACTACATACATATATACGGGGAGGTACGAGCTCCAATTCGGATTTGCAGTGAAAACTGCAGGAACTTCAATCCGCAACAAGAAACCGACTGAGGAAACCAGAGTAAAAGTTTCTCCTGCAACAGGTTCCCTTTGTGCTAGAGAACGAACGTCTCTCCACATGCCTCAGTTCTGAGAGATAAGTGTGTGTGAAAGCCGCCCTTCACCTAACTTGTTGGGAACTCAAAGTTTTTTTTCACTTGCAAACTCCAATCCATACATATATATGTGGAGGTCGAGCGCCAACTCGGTTTTACAGTGAAAACTGCAGGACTTCAAACCAGCACATAGGAAAACAGACTGCGAATCCAGAGTAAAATTTTCTCCTGCAAACCGTCCCTTTGTGCTAGATGAACGAACGTCTCTCCACATGCTCAGTCTGAGAGATAAGTGTGTGTGAAAGCCGTACTTCTCCTAGCTTGTTGGGAACACAAAGATCTTTTCAGTTGCAAACCCCAATCCATAAATATATATGGGGAAGTACGAATTCCAACTAGGTTTTACAGTGAAAACTGCAGTAATTTCAAACTGGCACTAGGAAACAGACTCAAAAACCAGAGTAAAAGTTTCTCCTGCAACGGGTTGCCTTTGTGCTAGATGAACGAAAGTCTCTCCACATGCTCATTTCTGAGAGATAAATGTGTGTGAAAGCCGTCCTTAAACTAGCTTGTTGGGAACACAAAGTTTCTTTTCACTTGCAAACCCCACTCCATACGTATATATGAGGAGGTACGAGCTCCAAACTCGGTTTACAGTGAAAAACTGCAGGAACATCAAACCGCACTAGGAAACAGACTGGTATACCAGAGAAAAAGTTTCTCCTGCAAACCGTTCCCTTTGTGCTAGATGAACGAACTTCTCTCCACATGCTCAGTTCTGAGAGATAAGTGTGTGTGAAAGCCGTCCTTCACCCATCTTGTTGGGAAAACATAGTTCTTTCAGTTGCATACTCCACTTCATACGTATACACGGGAGGTAAGAACCCCAACTCGGATTTACAGTGAAAACTGCAGGAACTTCAATCCGCAACTAGGAAACAGACTGAGAAACCAGAGTAAAAGTTTCTCCTGCATGAGGTTAACTTTATGCTAGATGAATGAACGTCTCTCCACATGCTCAGTCTGAGAGATAAGTGTGTGTGAAAGCCGTCCTTCTCCTAGCTTGTTGGGAACACAAAGTTTCTTTTAAGTAGCAAACTCCAATATATATATATATATGGGGAAGTACTACCTCCAACTCGGTTTTACAGTGAAAACTGCAGGAAATTCAAACCAGCAGTAGGAAACAGGCTGAGAACCCAGGGTAAATTTTCACCTGTAACCCGTTTCCTTTGTGCTAGACGAACGAAAGTCTCTCCACATGCTCAGTTCTGAGAGATAAGTGTGTGTGAAAGCCGTCCTTCACACAGCTTTTTGGGAACACAAAGTTTCTTTTCAGTTGCAAACACCACTCCATACATATATACGGGGAGGTACGAGCTCCAACTCGGATTTACAGTGAAAACTGCAGGAACTTCAAACCGGCACTAGGAAACAGACTGAGAAACCAGAATAAAAGTTTTTTCTGCAACGGTTTCCATTTGTGCTAGATGAACGAACGTCTCTCCACATGCTCATTTCTGAGAGATAATTGTGTGTGAAAGCCGTCCTTTACCCATCTTGTTGGGAAAACATAGTTTCTTTTCAGTTGCTAACTCCACTTCATACGTATACACGGGAGGTACGAACCCCAACTCGGATTTACAGTGAAAATTGCAGGAACTTCAATCCGCAACTAGGGAACAGACTGAGAAACCAGAGTAAAAGTTTCTCCTGCATCAGGTTAACTTTATGCTAGATGAATGAACGTCTCTCCACATGCTCAGTTCTGAGAGATATGTGTGTGTGAAAGCCGCCCTTCACCTAACTTTTTCTGAACTCAAAGTTTTTTTTCACTTGCAAACTCCACTCCATACATATATAAGGGGAAGGTACGAGCGCCAACTCGGTTTTACAGTGAAAACTGCAGGAAATTCAAACCGGCACTAGGAAAAAGTCTGAGAAACCAGAGTAAAAGTTTCTCCTGCAACCGTTTCACTTTGTGCTACATGAACGAACGTCTCTCCGCATGCTCAGTTCTGAGAGATAATTGTGTGTGAAAGCCGTCCTTCACCCAGCTTGTTGGGAACACAAAGTTTCTTATCAGTTGCAAAATCCACTACATACATATACGGGGAGGTACGAGCTCCAATTCGGATTTGCAGTGAAAA
>NW_022588403.1:0-15652 GCF_009834535.1 Camelus ferus | reverse complement strand
TTCCTAGTGCCGTTTGAAGTACCTGCAGTTTTCACTGTAAAACAAGTTGGAGCTAGTACCTCCCCATATATATTTATGGAGTGGGGTTTGCAACTGAAAAGAATCTTGTGTTCCCACAAGCTAGTTGAATGACGGCTTCACACACACTTATCTCTCAGAACTGAGCATGTGGAGACTTTCGTTCATCTAGCACCAAGGGAACGGTTGCAGGAAACTTTTACTCTGGTTTCTCAGTCTGTTTCCTTGTGCCGGTTTGAAGTTCCTGCAGTTTTCACTGTAAAACGGAGTTGGAGCTAGTACCTCCGCATATATATGTATGGAGTGGATTTTGCAACTGATAAGAACTTTGTGTTCCCAACAAGCTAGGTGAAGGACGGCTTTCACACACACTTATCTCTCAGAACGGAGCATGTGTAGAGACGTTCGTTCATCTAGCACAAAGGGAACGGATTGCAGGGAAACTTGTCTCTGGTTTCTCCGTATGTTTCCTAGTGCCCGTTTGTAGTTCCTGAAGTTTTCACTGTTAATCGTAGTTGGAGCTAGAACTTCCCCATATATATGTATGGAGTGGAGTTTGCAACTGAAAAGAAACTTTGGGTTCATTACAAGATAGTTGAAGGACGGCTTCCACACACACTTTTATCTCAGAATTGACAATGTGGAGAGACGTTCGTTCATCTAGCAAAAAGGGAACGGGTTGCAGGAGAAACTTTTACTCTGGTTTCTCAGTCTGTTTCTTAGGGCCATTTTGAAGTTCCTGCAGTTTTCACTGTAAAACCGAGTTGGAACAAGTACCTCCCCATATATATGTATGGAGTGGAGTTTTCAAATGAAAAGAAACTTTGTGTTCCCAACTAGTTATGTTAAGGACGGCTTTCACACACACTTATCTCTCAGAAATGAGCATGTAGAGAGACGTTCGTTCATCTAGCACCAAGGGAACGGGTTGCATGAGAAACTTTTACTCTGGTTTCTCAGTCTGTTTCCTAGTGCCGGTTTGAAGTACCTGCAGTTTTCACTGTAAAACGGAGTTGGAGCTAGTACCTCCCCATATATATTTATGGAGTGGAGTTTGCAACTGAAAAGAATCTTTGTGTTCCCAACAAGCTAGTTGAATGACGGCTTTCACACACACTTATCTCTCAGAACTGAGCATGTGGAGAGACTTTCGTTCATCTAGCACCAAGGGAACGGTTTGCAGGAGAAACTTTTACTCTGGTTTCTCAGTCTGTTTCCTAGTGCCGGTTTGAAGTTCCTGCAGTTTTCACTGTAAAACGGAGTTGGAGCTTGTACCTCCCCATATATATGTATGGAGTGGAGTTTGCAACTGAAAAGAAACTTTGTGTTCCCAACAAGCTAGGTGAAGGACGGCTTTCACACACACTTATCTCTCAGAACAGAGCATGTGGAGAGACGTTCGTTCATCTAGCACAAAGGGAACGGTTTGCAGGGGAAACTTTGGCTCTGGTTTCTCCGTATGTTTCCTAGTGCCCGTTTGTAGTTCCTGAAGTTTTCACTGTTAATCGTAGTTGGAGCTAGAACTTCCCCATATATATGTATGGAGTGGAGTTTTGCAACTGAAAAGAAACTTTGGTTCATAACAAGATAGTTGAAGGACGGCTTTCACACACACTTTTATATCAGAATTTACAATGTGGAGAGAAGTTCGTTCATCTAGCACAAAGGGAACGGTTTGCAGGAGAAACTTTTACTCTGGTTTCTCAGTCTGTTTCTTAGGGCCATTTTGAAGTTCCTGCAGTTTTCACTGTAAAACGGAGTTGGAACAAGTACCTCCCCATATATATGTATGGAGTGGAGTTTGCAAATGAAAAGAAACTTTGTGTTCACAACAAGTTATGTTAAGGACGGCTTTCACACACACTTATCTCTCAGAAATGAGCATGTAGAGAGACGTTCGTTCATCTAGCACCAAGGGAACGGGTTGCATGAGAAACTTTTACTCTGGTTTCTCAGTCTGTTTCCTAGTGCCGGTTTGAAGTTCCTGCAGTTTTCACTGTAAAACCGAGTTGGAGCTAGTACCTCATCATATATATGTATGGAGTGAAGTTTGCAACTGAAAAGAAACTTTGTTTTCCCAACAAGCTATGTGAAGGACGGATTCCACACACACTTATCTCTCAGAACTGAGCATATGGAGAGACGTTCGTCATCTAGCACCAATGGAACGGTTGCAGGAGAACTTTTACTCTGGTTTCTCAGTCTGTTTCCTAGTGCCGGTTTGAAGTTCCTGCAGTTTTCACTGTAAAACGGTGTTGGAGCTTGTACCTACCCATATATATTTATGGAGTGGAGTTTGCAACTGAAAAGAATCTTTGTGTTCCCAACAAGCTAGTTGAAGGACGGCTTTCACACACACTTATCTCTCAGAACTGATCATGTGGAGAGACTTTCGTTCATCTAGCACCAAGGGAACGGTTTGCAGGAGAAACTTTACTCTGGTTTCTCAGTCTGTTTCCTAGTGCCGGTTTGAAATTCCTGCACTTTTCACTGTAAAACGGTTTTGGAGCTAGTACCTCCCCATATATATGTATGGATTGGAGTTTGCAACTGAAAAGAAACTTTGTGTTCAAACAAGCTAGGTGAAGGACGGCTTTCAAACTCACTTATCTCTCAGAACTGAGCATGTGGAGAGACGTTCGTTCATACTGGCACAAATAGAACGGGTTGCAGGAGAAACTTTTACTCTGCTTTCTCAGAATTTTTCCTAGTGCCGTTTGAAGTTCCTGCAGTTATCACTGTAAAAATTTGTTGGAGCTTGTACCTCCCGAATATATATTTATGGAGTGGGGTTTGCAACTGAAAAGAAACATTTTGTTCCCAACAAGATAGGTGAAGGACGGGCTTTCACACACACTATCTCTCAAAACTGAGCATTGTGGAGAGACATTCGTTCATCTAGCACCAAGGGAACGGGTTGCAGGAGAAACTTTGACTCTGGTTTCTCAGTCTGTTTCCTAGTGCCGTTTAGAAGTTCCTGCAGTTTTCACTGTAAAACCGAGTTGGAGCTAATACCTCCCCATATATATGTATGGAGTGGAGTTTGCAACTGAAAGAAACTTTGTGTTCCCAACAAGATAGTTGAAGGAGGCTTTCACACACAATTTATCTCTCAGAACTGAGCATGTGGAGAGACTTTCGTTCATCTAGCACCAAGGGAACGGTTTGCAGGAGAAACTTTTACTCTGGTTTCTCAGTCTGTTTCCTAGTGCCGGTTTGAAGTTCCTGCAGTTTTCACTGTAAAACGGAGTTGGAGCTAGTACCTCCCCATATATATGTATGGAGTGGAGTTTGCAACTGATAAGAAACTTTGTGTTCCCAACAAGCTAGGTGAAGGACGGCTTTCACACACACTTATCTCTCAGAACTGAGCATGTGTAGAGACGTTCGTTCATCTAGCACAAAGGGAACGGGTTGCAGGGGAAACTTTGTCTCTGGTTTCTCCGTATGTTTCCTAGTGCCCGTTTGTAGTTCCTGAAGTTTTCACTGTTAATCGTAGTTGGAGCTAGAACTTCCCCATATATATGTATGGATTGGAGTTTGCAACTGAAAAGAAACTTTGTGTTCAAAACAAGCTAGGTGAAGGACGGCTTTCAAACTCACTTATCTCTCAGAACTGAGCATGTGGAGAGACGTTCGTTCATCTGGCACAAATAGAACGGGTTGCAGGAGAAACTTTTACTCTGCTTTCTCAGAATTTTTCCTAGTGCCAGTTTGAAGTTCCTGCAGTTATCACTGTAAAACTTTGTTGGAGCTTGTACCTCCCGAAATATATTTATGGAGTGGGGTTTGCAACTGAAAAGAAACATTTTGTTCCCAACAAGATAGGTGAAGGACGGGTTTCACACACACATCTCTCAAAACTGAGCTTGTGGAGAGACATTCGTTCATCTAGCACCAAGGGAACGGGTTGCAGGAGAAACTTTGACTCTGGTTTCTCAGTCTGTTTCCTAGTGCCGTTTAGAAGTTCCTGCAGTTTTCACTGTAAAACCGAGTTGGAGCTAATACCTCCCCATATATATGTATGGAGTGGAGTTTGCAACTGAAAAGAAACTTTGTGTTCCCAACAAGATAGTTGAAGGATGGCTTTCACACACAATTTTCTCTCAGAACTGAGCATGTGGAGAGACTTTCGTTCATCTAGCACCAAGGGAACGGTTTGCAGGAGAAACTTTTACTCTGGTTTCTCAGTCTGTTTCCTAGTGCCGGTTTGAAGTTCCTGCAGTTTTCACTGTAAAACGGAGTTGGAGCCAGTACCTCCCCATATATATGTATGGAGTGGAGTTTGCAACTGATAAGAAACTTTGTGTTCCCAACAAGCTAGGTGAAGGACGGCTTTCACACACACTTATCTCTCAGAATTCAGCATGTGTAGAGACGTTCGTTCATCTAGAACAAAGGGAACGGGTTGCAGGGGAAACTTTGTCTCTGGTTTCTCCGTATGTTTCCTAGTGCCCGTTTGTAGTTCCTGAAGTTTTCACTGTAAATCGTAGTTGGAGCTAGAACTTCCCCATATATATGTATGGATTGGAGTTTGCAACTGAAAAGAAACTTTGTGTTCCATACAAGATAGTGAAGGACGGCTTTCACACACACTTTTATCTCAGAATTGACAATGTGGAGAGACGTTCGTTCATCTAGCACAAAGGGAACGGGTTTGCAGGAGAAACTTTTACTCTGGTTTCTCAGTCTGTTTCCTAGTGCTGTTTTGATGTTCCTGTAGTTTCAAGGTAAAACCGAGTTGGGGCTAGTACCTCCCCATATATATGTATGGAGTGGAGTTTGCAAATGAAAAGAAACTTTGTGTTCCCAACTAGTTATATTAAGGACGGCTTTCACACACACTTATCTCTCAGAAATGAGCATGTAGAGAGACGTTCGTTCATCTAGCACCAAGGGAACGGGTTGCATGAGAAACTTTTACTCTGGTTTCTCAGTCTGTTTCCTAGTGCCGGTTTGAAGTACCTGCAGTTTTCACTGTAAAACGGAGTTGGAGCTAGTACCTCCCCATATATATTTATGGAGTGGGGTTTCCTACTGAAAAGAATCTTTGTGTTCCCAACAAGCTAGTTGAATGACGGCTTTCACACACACTTATCTCTCAGAACTGAGCATGTGGAGAGACTTTCGTTCATCTAGCACCAAGGGAACGGTTTGCAGGAGAAACTTTTACTCTGGTTTCTCAGTCTGTTTCCTAGTGCCGGTTTGAAGTTCCCGCAGTTTTCACTGTAAAACGGAGTTGGAGCTTGTACCTCAGCATATATATGTATGGAGTGGAGTTTGCAACTGAAAAGAAACTTTGTGTTCCCAAGAAGCTAGGTGAAGGACGGCTTTCACACACACTTATCTCTCAGAACAGACCATGTGGAGAGACGTTCGTTCATCTAGCACAAAAGGAACGGTTTGCAGGGAAACTTTGGCTCTGGTTTCTCTTTATGTTTCCTAGTGCCCGTTTGTAGTTCCTGAAGTTTTCACTGTTAATCGTAGTTGGAGCTAGAACTTCCCCATATATATGTATGGAGTGGAGTTTGCAACTGAAAAGAAACTTTGGGTTCATAACAAGATAGTTGAAGGACGGCTTTCACACACACTTTTATATCAGAATTTACAATGTGGAGAGAAGTTCGTTCATCTAGCACAAAGGGAACGGTTTGCAGGAGAAACTATTACTCTGGTTTCTCAGTCTGTTTCTTAGGGCCATTTTGAAGTTCCTGCAGTTTTCACTGTAAAACGGAGTGGAACAAGTACCTCCCCATATATATGTATTGAGTGGAGTTTTGCAATGAAAAGAAACTTTGTGTTCACAACAAGTTATGTTAAGGACGGCTTTCACACACACTTATCTCTCAGAAATGAGCATGTAGAGAGACGTTAGTTCATCTAGCTCCAAGGGAACGGGTTGCATGAGAAACTTTTACTCTGGTTTCTCAGTCTGTTTCCTAGTGCCGGTTTGAAGTTCCTGCAGTTTTCACTGTAAAACGGAGTTGGAGCTTGTACCTCCCCATATATATGTATGGAGTGGAGTTTGCAACTGAAAAGAAACTTTGTGTTCCCAACAAGCTAGGTGAAGGACGGCTTTCACACACACTTATCTCTCAGAACAGAGCATGTGGAGAGACGTTCGTTCATCTAGCACAAAAGGAACGGTTTGCAGGGGAAACTTTGGCTCTGGTTTCTCCGTATGTTTCCTAGTGCCTGTTTGTAGTTCCTGAAGTTTTCACTGTTAATCGTAGTTGGAGCTAGAACTTCCCCATATATATGTATGGAGTGGAGTTTGCAACTGAAAAGAAACTTTGGGTTCATAACAAGATAGTTGAAGGATGGCTTTCACACACACTTTTATATCAGAATTGACAATGTGGAGAGAGGTTCGTTAATCTAGCACAAAGGGAACGGTTTGCAGGAGAAACTTTTACTCTGGTTTCTCAGTCTGTTTCTTAGGGCCATTTTGAAGTTCCTGCAGTTTTCACTGTAAAACGGAGTTGGAACATGTACCTCCCCATATATATGTATGGAGTGGAGTTTGCAAATGAAAAGAAACTTTGTGTTCACAACAAGTTATGTTAAGGACGGCTTTCACACACACTTATCTCTCAGAAATGAGCATGTAGAGAGACGTTCGTTCATCTAGCATCAAGGGAACGGGTTGCATGAGAAACTTTTACTCTGGTTTCTCAGTCTGTTTCCTAGTGCCGGTTTGAAGTTCCTGCAGTTTTCACTGTAAAACCGAGTTGGAGCTAGTACCTCATCATATATATGTATGGAGTGAAGTTTGCAACTGAAAAGAAACTTTGTGTTCCCAACAAGCTAGGTGAAGGACGGATTCCACACACAATTATCTCTCAGAACTGAGCATATGGAGAGACGTTCGTCATCTAGCACCAAGGGAACGGGTTGCATGAGAAACTTTTACTCTGGTTTCTCAGTCTGTTTCCTAGTGCCGGTTTGAAGTTCCTGCAGTTTTCACTGTAAAACGGAGTTGGAGCTAGTACCTCCGCATATATATGTATGGAGTGGATTTTGCAACTGATAAGAAACTTTGTGTTCATAACAAGCTAGGTGAAGGACGGCTTTCACACACACTTATCTCTGAGAACTGAGCATGTGTAGAGACGTTCGTTCATCTAGCACAAAGGGAACGGGTTGCAGGGGAAACTTTGTCTCTGGTTTCTCCGTATGTTTCCTAGTGCCCGTTTGTAGTTCTTGAAGTTTTCACTGTTAATCGTAGTTGGAGCTAGAACTTCCCCATATATATGTATGGAGTGGAGTTTGCAACTGAAAAGAAACTTTGGGTTCATTACAAGATAGTTGAAGGACGGCTTTCACACACACTTTTATCTCAGAATTGACAATGTGGAGAGACGTTCGTTCATCTAGCAAAAAGGGAACGGGTTGCAGGAGAAACTTTTACTCTGGTTTCTCAGTCTGTTTCTTAGGGCCATTTTGAAGTTCCTGCAGTTTTCACTGTAAAACCGAGTTGGAACAAGTACCTCCCCATATATATGTATGGAGTGTAGTTTGCAACTGAAAAGAAACTTTGTGTTCCCAACAAGGAAGGTGAAGGACGGCTTTCAAACACACTTTTCTCTCAGAACTGACAATGTGGAGATACGTTCGTTCATCTAGCACAAAGGGAACGGTTTGCAGGAGAAACTTTTACTCTGGTTTCTCAGTCTGTTTCCTAGTGCCGTTTTGATGTTCCTGCAGTTTTCATTGTAAAACTGTGTTGGAGCTAGTACCTCCCCATATATATTTATGGAGTGGAGTTTGCAACTGAAAAGAATCTTTGTGTTCCCAACAAGCTAGTTGAAGGACGGCTTTCACACACACTTATATTTCAGATCTTATCATGTGGAGAGACGTTCGTTCATCTAGCACCAAAGGAACGGTTTGCAGGAGAAACTTTTACTCTGGTTTCTCAGTCTGTTTCCTAGTGCCGGTTTGAAATTCCTGCAGTTTTCACTGTAAAACGGATTTGGAGCTAGTACCTCCCAATATATATGTATGGTGTGGAGTTTGCTACTGAAAACAAACTTTGTGTTCCCAACAAGATAGGAGAAGAACGGCTTTCACACACACTTATCTCTCAGAACTGAGCATGTGGAGAGACGTTCGTTCATCTGGCACAAATAGAACGGGTTGCAGGAGAAACTTTACTCTGGTTTCTCAGTCTTTTTCCTAGTGCCAGTTTGAAGTTCCTGCAGTTATCACTGTAAAACTTTGTTGGAGCTTGTACCTCCCGATATATATTTATGGAGTGGGGTTTGCAAATGAAAAGAAACTTTGTGTTCCCAACAAGATAGGTGAAGGACGGCTTTCACACACACTTATTCTCAAAACTGAGCTTGTGGAGAGACGTTCGTTCATCTAGCACCAAGGGAACGGGTTGCAGGAGAAACTTTGACTCTGGTTTCTCAGTCTGTTTCCTAGTGCCGTTTAGAAGTTCCTGCAGTTTTCACTGTAAAACCGATTTGGAGCTAATACCTCCCCATATATATGTATGGAGTGGAGTTTGCAACTGAAAAGAAACTTTGTGTTCCCAACAAGATAGATGAAGGATGGCTTTCACACACAATTTTCTCTCAGAAATGACAATGTGGAGAGACGTTCGTTCATCTAGCACAAAGGGAACGGGTTTGCAGGAGAAAACTTTTACTCTGGTTCTCAGTCTGTTTCTTAGGGCCGTTTTGAAATTCCTGCAGTTTTCACTGTAAAACCGAGTTGGAGCTAGTACCTCCCCATATATATGTATGGAGTGGAGTTTGCAACTGAAAATAAACTTTGTGTTCACAACAAGTTATGTGAAGGACGGCTTTCACACACACTTATCTCTCAGAACTGAGCATGTAGAGAGACGTTCGTTCATCTAGCACCAAGGGATCGTGTTGCATGAGAAACTTTTACATTGGTTTCTCAGTCTGTTTCCTAGTGCCGGTTTGAAGTTCCTGCAGTTTTCACTGTAAAACCGAGTTGGAGCTAGTACCTCATCATATATATGTATGGAGTGAAGTTAGCAGCTGAAAAGAAACTTTGTGTTCCCAACAAGCTATGTGAAGTACGGCTTTCACACACACATATCTCTCAGAACTGAGCATGTGGAGAGACGTTCGTTCATCTAGCACCAAGGGAAAGGGTTGCAGGAAAAACTTTTACTCTGGTTTCTCAGTCTGTTTCCGAGTGCCAGTTTGAAGTTCCTGCAATTTTCACTGTAAACCGGAGTTGGAACTAGTACATACCCATATATATGTAGGAGTGGAGTATGCTAATGTAAAGAAACTATGTGTTCCCAAAAATCTAGGTGAAGTAAGGCTTTCACACACACTTATCTCTCAGAAATGAGCATGTGGAGAGACGTTCGTTCATCTAGCAACAAGGGAACGGTTTGCAGGTGAAAGTTTTACTCTGGTTTCTCAGTCTCTTTCCTAGTGCCGGTTTGAAGTCCCTGCAGTTTTCACTGTAAAACGGACTTGGAGATAGTACCTCCCCATATATATGTATGGAGTGGAGTTTGCCACAGAAAAGAAACTTTTTGTTCCCAACAATCTACGTGAAGTACGGCTTTCACACACACTTATCTCTCAGAACTGTGCATGTGGAGAGACGTTCATTCATCTGGCACAAATAGAACGGGTTGCAGGGGAAACTTTTACTCTGGTTTCTCAGTCTGTTTCCTAGTGCCGGTTTGAAGTTCCTGCAGTTTTCACTGTAAAAGGATGTGGAGCTTAGTACCTCCCCATATATATTTATGGAGTGGAGTTTGCAACTGAAAATAAACTTTGTGTTCCCAACAGATAGGTGAAGGACGGCTTTCACACACACTTATCTCTCAGAAACTGAGCATTGTAGAGAGACGTTCGTTCATATTGCACCAAAAGAACGGGTTGCAATTGAAAATTTACTCTGGTTTCTCAGTCTGTTTCCTAGTTCTGGTTTGAAGTTCCTGCAGGTTTCACTGTAAAAAGGAGTTGTAGCTAGTACCTTCCCATATATATGTATGGAGTGGAGTTTGCAACTGAAAAGAAACTTTGTGTTCCCAACAAGCTAGGTTAAGCACGGATTTCACACACACTTATCTCTCAGAACTGAGCATGTGGAGAGACGTTCGTTCATCTAGCACCAATGGAACGGATTGCAGGAGAAACTTTGACTCTGGTTTCTCAGTCTGTTTCCTAGTGCCGTTTAGAAGTTCCTGCAGTTTTCACTGTAAAACCGAGTTGGAGCTAATACCTCCCCACATATATGTATGGTGTGGAGTTGGCTACTGAAAACAAACTTTGTGTTCCCAACAAGATAGGAGAAGAATGGCTTTCACACACACTTATCTCTCAGAACTGAGCATGTGGAGAGACGTTCATTCATCTGGCACAAATAGAACGGGTTGCAGGAGAAACTTTACTCAGGTTTCTCATCTTTTTCCTAGTGCCAGTTTGAAGTTCCTGCAGTTATCACTGTAAAACGTTGTTGGAGCTTGTACCTCCCGATATATATTTATGGAGTGGGGTTTGCAAATGAAAGAAACTTTGTGTTCCCAACAAGATAGGTGAAGGACGGCTTTCACACACACTTATTTCTCAGAACTGAGCATGTGGAGAGACGTTCGTTCATCTAGCACCAAGGGAACGTGTTGCAGGAGAAACTTTTACTCTGGTTTCTCAGTCTGTTTCCTAGTGCCGGTTTGAAGTTCCTGCAGTTTTCACTGTAAAACCGAGTTGGAGCTAGTACCTCCCCATATATATGTATGGAGTGGAGTTTGCAACTGAAAAGAAACTTTGTGTTCCCAACAAGTTATGTGAAGGACGGCTTTCACACACACTTATCTCTCAGAACTGAGCATGTGGAGAGACGTTCGTTCATCTAGCACCAAGGGAACGGGTTGCATGAGAAACTTTTACTCTGGTTTCTCAGTCTGTTTCCTAGTGCCGGTTTGAAGTACCTGCAGTTTTCACTGTAAAACGGAGTTGGAGCTAGTACCTCCCCATATATATTTATGGAGTGGAGTTTGCTACTGAAAAGAATCTTTGTGTTCCCAACAAGCTAGTTGAATGACGGCTTTCACACACACTTATCTCTCAGAACTGAGCATGTGGAGAGACTTTCGTTCATCTAGCACCAAGGGAACGGTTTGCAGGAGAAACTTTTACTCTGGTTTCTCAGTCTGTTTCCTAGTGCCGGTTTGAAGTTCCCGCAGTTTTCACTGTAAAACGGAGTTGGAGCTTGTACCTCCCCATATATATGTATGGAGTGGAGTTTGCAACTGAAAAGAAACTTTGTGTTCCCAAGAAGCTAGGTGAAGGACGGCTTTCACACACACTTATCTCTCAGAACAGACCATGTGGAGAGACGTTCGTTCATCTAGCACAAAAGGAACGGTTTGCAGGGAAACTTTGGCTCTGGTTTCTCTTATGTTTCCTAGTGCCCGTTTGTAGTTCCTGAAGTTTTCACTGTTAATCGTAGTTGGAGCTAGAACTTCCCCATATATATGTATGGAGTGGAGTTTGCAACTGAAAAGAAACTTTGGGTTCATAACAAGATAGTTGAAGGACGGCTTTCACACACACTTTTATATCAGAATTTACAATGTGGAGAGAAGTTCGTTCATCTAGCACAAAGGGAACGGTTTGCAGGAGAAACTATTACTCTGGTTTCTCAGTCTGTTTCTTAGGGCCATTTTGAAGTTCCTGCAGTTTTCACTGTAAAACGGAGTTGGAACAAGTACCTCCCCATATATATGTATTGAGTGGAGTTTGCAAATGAAAAGAAACTTTGTGTTCACAACAAGTTATGTTAAGGACGGCTTTCACACACACTTATCTCTCAGAAATGAGCATGTAGAGAGACGTTAGTTCATCTAGCTCCAAGGGAACGGGTTGCATGAGAAACTTTTACTCTGGTTTCTCAGTCTGTTTCCTAGTGCCGGTTTGAAGTTCCTGCAGTTTTCACTGTAAAACGGAGTTGGAGCTTGTACCTCCCCATATATATGTATGGAGTGGAGTTTGCAACTGAAAAGAAACTTTGTGTTCCCAACAAGCTAGGTGAAGGACGGCTTTCACACACACTTATCTCTCAGAACAGAGCATGTGGAGAGACGTTCGTTCATCTAGCACAAAAGGAACGGTTTGCAGGGGAAACTTTGGCTCTGGTTCTCCGTATGTTTCCTAGTGCCTGTTTGTAGTTTCCTGAAGTTTCACTGTTAATCGTAGTTGGAGCTAGAACTTCCCCATATATATGTATGGAGTGGAGTTTGCAACTGAAAAGAAACTTTGGGTTCATAACAAGATAGTTGAAGGATGGCTTTCAACACACACTTTTATATCAGAATTGACATAGTGGAGAGAGGTTCGTTAATCTAGCACAAAGGGAACGGTTTTGCAGGAGAAACTTTTACTCTGGTTTCTCAGTCTGTTTCTTAGGGCCATTTGAAGTTCCTGCAGTTTTCACTGTAAAACGGAGTTGGAACAGTACCTCCCCATATATATGTATGGAGTGGAGTTTGCAAATGAAAAGAAACTTTGTGTTCACAACAAGTTATGTTAATGGACGGCTTTCACACACACTTATCTCTCAGAAATGAGCATGTAGAGAGACGTTCGTTCATCTAGCATCAAGGGAACGGGTTGCATGAGAAACTTTTACTCTGGTTTCTCAGTCTGTTTCCTAGTGCCGGTTTGAAGTTCCTGCAGTTTTCACTGTAAAACCGAGTTGGAAGCTAGTACCTCATTCATATATATGTATGGAGTGAAGTTTGCAACTGAAAAGAAACTTTTGTGTTCCCAACAAGCTAGGTGAAGGCGGATTCCACACACAATTATCTCTCAGAACTGAGCATATGGAGAGACGTTCGTCATCTAGCACCAAGGGAACGGGTTGCATGAGAAACTTTTACTCTGGTTTCTCAGTCTGTTCCTAGTGCCGGTTTGACAGTCCTGCCGTTTTCACTGTAAAACGGAGTTTGAGCTAGTACCTCCGCATATATATGTATGGAGTGGATTTTGCAACCTGATAAGAAACTTTGTGTTCATAAACAAGCTAGGTGAAGGACGGCTTTCACACACACTTATCTCTGAGAACTGAGCATGTGTAGAGACGTTCGTTCATCTAGCACAATAGGAACGGGTTGCAGGGGAAACTTTGTACTCTGGTTTCTCCGTATGTTTCCTAGTGCCCGTTGTAGTTCCTTGCAGTTTTCACTGTTAAATCGTAGTTGGAGCTAGTACCTTCCCCATATATATGTATGGAGTGGAGTTTGCAACTGAAAAGAAACTTTGTGTTCCCATTACAAGATAGTTGAAGTGACGGCTTTCACACACACTTTTATCTCAGAATTGAGCATGTGGAGAGACGTTCGTTCATCTAGCACAAAGGAACGGGTTGCAGGAGAACTTTTTACTCTGGTTTCTCAGTCTGTTTCCTTAGTGCCAGTTTTGAAGTTCCTGCAGTTTTCACTGTAAAACCGAGTTGGAAGCTAGTACCTCCCCATATATATGTATGGAGTGTAGTTTGCAACTGAAAAGAAACTTTGTGTTCCAACAAGTAATGTGAAGGACGGCTTTCACACACACTTTATCTCTCAGAAACTGAGCAATGTGAGAGATACGTTCGTTCATCTAGCACAAAGGGAACGGTTTGCAGGAGAAACTTTACTCTGGTTTCTCAGTCTGTTTCCTAGTGCCGTTTGATGTTCCTGCAGTTTTCATTGTAAAACTGTGTTGGAGCTTGTACCCTCCCCCCCCCATCATATAATTTATGGAGTGGAGTTTGCAACTGAAAAGAATATTGTGTTCCCAACAAGCTAGTTGAAGGACGGCTTTCACACACACCTTATATTTCAGATCTATCATGTGGAGAGACGTTCGTTCATCTAGCCCAAAGGAACGGTTTGCAGGAGAAACTTTTACTCTGGTTTCTCAGTCTGTTTCCTAGTGCCGGTTTGAAATTCCTGCAGTTTTCACTGTAAAACGGATTTGGAGCTAGTACCTCCCATATATATATATGGTGTGGAGTTTGCTACTAAAAACAAACTTTGGGTTTCCCAACAAGATAGGAGAAGAACGGCTTTCACACACACTTATCTCTCAGAACTGAGCATGTGGAGAGACGTTCGTTCATCTGCAGAAATAGAACGGGTTTGCAGGAGAAACATTTACTCGGTTTCTCAGTCTGTTTCCTAGTGCCGTTTGAAGTTCCTGCAGTTATCACTGTAAACCTGTGTTGGAGCTTGTACCTCCCCGATATATATTATGGAGTGGTGTTTGCAAACTGAAAAGAAACTTTGTGTTCCCAAAAGATAGGTGAAGGACGGCTTTCACACACACTATTCTCTCAAAACTGAGCATTGTGGAGAGACTTTCGTTCATCTAGCACCAAGGGAACGGGTGCAGGAGAAACTTTTACTCTGGTTTCTCAGTCTGTTTTCCTAGTGCCGTTTGAAGTTCCTGCAGTTTTCACTGTAAACCTGAGTTGGAGCTAGTACCTCCCCATTATATGTATGGAGTGGAGTTGCTAACTGAAAAGAAACTATGTGTTCCCAACAATCTAGGTGAAGTAAGGCTTTCACAGCACACTTATCTCTCCAGAAATGAGCATGTGGAGAGACGTTCGTTCATCTAGCACAAGGGCACGGGTTGCAGGCTGAAAGCTTTTTACTCTGGTTTCTCAGTCTGTTTCTAGTGCCGGTTTGAAGTCCTGCAGTTTCACTGTAAACACGGAGTTGGAGCTAGTACCTCCCCATATATATGTATGGAGTGGAGTTTGCAACTGAAAATAAACTTTGTGTTCCCAACAAGTTATGTGAAGACGGCTTTCACACACACTTATCTCTCAGAACTGAAGCATGTGGAGAGACGTCTTGTTCATCTAGCACCCATTGGAAAGTGTTGCAGGAGAAACTTTTACTCTGGTTCTCAGTCTGTTTCCTAGTGCCGTTTGAAGTTCCTGCAGTTTTCACTGTAAACCGAGTTGGAGCTATGTACCTCCCATATATATGTATGGAGTGAGGTTGCAACTGAAAAAGAAACTTTGTGTTCCCAACAAGCTAGGTGAAGTGACGGCTTTCACACACACTATCTCTCAGAAACTGAGCATGTGGAGAGACGTTCGTTCATCTAGCACCAAGGGAAAGGGTTGCAGGAAAAACTTTACTCTGGTTTCTCAGTCTGTTTCCGAGTGCCAGTTTGAAGTTCCTGCAATTTTCACTGTAAACGGAGTTGGAACTAGTACATACCATATATATGAAGTAGTGGAGTATTCTAATGTAAAGAAACATGTGTTCCCAAAATCTAGGTGAAGTAAGGCTTTCACACACTTATCTCTCAGAAATGAGCATGTGGAGAGACGTTCGTTCATCTAGCAACAAGGGAAAACGGTTTGCAGGTGAAAGTGTAACTCTGGTTTCTCAGTCTCTTTCCTAGTGCGGTTTGAAGTCCCTGCAGTTTTCACTGTAAAAACGGACTTGGAGATAGTACCTCCCAATATATATGTAATGGAGTGGAGTTTGCAACTGAAAGAAACTTTTTGTCCCAACAAGATAGGTGAAGAACGGCTTTCACACACTTATCTCTCAGAACTGAGCATGTGGAGAGACGTCGTTCATCTGGCACAAATAGAACGAGTTGCAGGACAACACTTTACTCTGGTT
>NW_022588402.1:0-15678 GCF_009834535.1 Camelus ferus | reverse complement strand
TCTCTAGAACTGAGCATGTGGAGAGACGTTCGTTCATCTAGCAAAAAGGAACGGGTTGCAGGAGAACTTTTACTCTGGTTCTCAGTCTGTTTCCAAGGCCGGTTTGAAGTCCTGCAGTTTTCACTGTAAAAACCGAGTTGGGGCTAGTTCCCCCCATATATTGTATGGAGTGTACTTGAAAAATACATAGAAAACTTGGGGTAACCAACAAATTAGGTGAAGGGCGGCTTTCACAACACAATTCTCTCTCAGAACTGAGCATGTGGAGAGACAGTTCGTTATCTAGCAAAAAGGGAACGGGTTCAGGAGAAATTTACTCTGGTTTCTCAGTTGTTCCAAGTGCCGGTTTGAAGTTCCTGCGATTTCACTGTAAAAACGAGTTGGAGCTAGTTACTCCCCATATATATGTATGGAGTGTACATTCCAACTAAAGAAACTTTTTGTTCCCAACAGGATAGGTGAAGGACGGCATTCACACAAATTTCTCTCTCAGAAACTGAGCAGGTGGGAGAGACGTTCGTTCATCTAGCACAAAGGGAAGTGTTGCAGGAGAAGAAACTTTTACTAGGTTCTCAATCGTTTCCTAGAGCCGGTTGAAGTTCCTGCAGTTTCACTGTAAAAACGAGTGGAGCTAAAACCAACCAATATATAATATGGAGTTAGTTTGCAACTGAAAGAAACTTTGTGTTCCCAACAAGCTAGGTGAAGGACGGCTTTCACACACACTTCCTCTAAAAAACTGAGCATGTGGAGAGACGTTCGTTCATCTAGCACAAATGGAACGGGTTGCAGGGAGAAATTTTACCTCTGGTTTCTCAGTCTTTCTGGGCCGGTTGAAGTTCCTGCAGTTTTCACTGTAAAAACGAGTTGGAGCTAGTACCAACCCATATATTGTATGGTGTTTGACTAAAAAGAAACTTTTTGTTCCCAACAGAAGGGGAAGTAAGGCTTTCACACCACTTCTCTTATCAGAACTGAGCATGTGGAGAGACGTTCGTTCATCTAGTACAAAGGGAACGGGTTGCAGGAGAAACTTTTACTCCGGTTTCTCAGTCTGTTTCCAAGTGCCGGTTTGAAGTCCCTGCAGTTTTCACTGTAAAAACGTGTTGGAGCTAGTACCTCCCCATATATATGTATGGAGTGTACTTTGCAACTAAAAGAAACTTTCTGTTCCCAACAAGCTAGGTGAAGGACGGCTTTCACACACACTTATCTCTCAGAACTGAGCATGTGGAGAGACGTTGTTCATCTAGCACAAAGGGAACAGGTTTGCAGGAGAAAGTTTAACTGTGATTTCTCAGTCTGTTTTCCTAGTGCCCGGTTTTGAAGTTCCTGCAGTTTTCACTGTAAAAACGAGTTGGTGCTAGTACCAACCCATATATATGTATGGAGTGTAGTTTGCAACTGAAAGAAACTTGTGTTTCCCAACAGATAGTTGAAGGACGGCTTTCACCACACACTTCTCTCTCAGAACTGAGCTTGTGGAGAGACGTTCGTTCATCTAGCACAAAGGGAACGTGTTGCAGGAGAAACTTTTACTCTGGTTTCTCAGTTTGTTACAAGTGCCGGTTTGAAGTTCCTGCAGTTTTCACTGTAAAAACGAGTTGGAGCTAGTACTTCCCCATATATATGTATGGAGTGTACTTTGCAACTACATAGAAACTTTGTGTTCCCAACAAGCTAGGTGAAGGACGGCTTTCAAACACAATTACCTCTCAGTACTGAGCATGTGGAGAGACGTTCGTTCATCTATCACAAAGGGAACAGGTTGCAGGAGAAACTTTAAATCTGGCTTCTCAGTCGGTTTCCTAGTGCCGGTTTGAAGTTCCTGCACTTTTCACTGTAAGAAACGAGTTGGAGCTAGTACCAACCCATGTTTATGTATGGAGTTTAGTTTGCAACTGAAAAGAAACTTTGTGTTCCCAACAAGCTAGTTGAAGGACGGCTTTCACACACACTTCTCTCTCAGAACTGAGCATGTGGAGAGACGTTCTTACATCTAGCACAAAGGGAACAGGTTGCAGGAGAAACTTTAAATCTGGCTTCTCAGTCGGTTTCCTAGTGCCGGTTTGAAGTTCCTGCAGTTTTCACTGTAAAAACGAGTTGGAACTACTACCTCCCAATATATATCTATGCAGTGAACTTTGCTACTAAAAAGAAACTTTGTGTTCCCAACTAGCTAGGTGAAGGACGGCTTTCACACACACTTCTCTTTCAGAACTGAGCATGTGGAGAGGACGTTCGTTCATCTAGCACAAAGGGAACGGGTTGCAGGAGGAACTATTACTCTGGTTTCTCAGTCTGTTTCCAAGTGCCGGTTTGAATTCCCTGCAGTTTTCACTGTAAAAACGAGTTGGAGCTAGTACATCCCCATATATATGTATGGAGTGTACTTTGCAACTACATAGAAACTTTGTGTTACCAACAAGTTAGGTGAAGGACGGCTTTCACACACACTTCTCTCTCAGAACTGAGCATGTGGAGAACGTTCGTTCATCTAGCAAAAAGGAACTGGTTCAGGAGAAATTTTACTCTGGTTTCTCAGTCTGTTCCTAGTGACGGTTAGAAGTTCCTGCAGTTTTCACTGTAAAAACGAGTTGGAGTTAGTACCACCCATAGATATGTATGGAGTGTACTTTGCAACTACATAGAAACTTTGTGTTCCCAACAAGTTAGGTGAAGGACGGCTTTCACACACACTTCTCTCTCAGAACTGAGCATGTGGAGAGACGTTCGTTCATCTAGCACAAAGGGAACGGTTGCAGGAGAAACTTTTACTCTGGTTTCTCAGTCTGTTTCCAAGTGCCGGTTTGAAGTTCCTGCAGTTTTCACTGTAAAACGAGTTGGAGCTAGTTACCTCCCCATATATATGTATGGAGTGTACTTTGAAACTAATAGAAACTTTGTGTAACCAACAAATTAGGTGAAGGGCGGCTTTCACACACACTTCTCTCTCAGAACTGAGCATGTGGAGAGACGTTCGTTCATCTAGCAAAAAGGGAACGGGTTCAGGAGAAATTTTACTCTGGTTTCTCAGTCTGTTTCCAAGTGCCGGTTTGAAGTTCCTGCAGATTTCACTGTAAAAACGAGTTGGAGCTAGTACCTCCCCATATATATGTATGGAGTGTACTTTCCAACTAAAGAAACTTTGTGTTCCCAACAGGATAGGTGAAGGACGGCATTCACACACACTTCTCTCTCAGAACTGAGCATGTGGAGAGACGTTCGTTCATCTAGCACAAAGGGAACGTGTTGCAGGAGAAACTTTTACTCTGATTTCTCAGTCTGTTTCCAGGTGCCGGTTTGAAGTTCCTTAATTTTTCACTGTAAAACGAGTTGGAGCTAGTACCTCCCCATATATATGTATGGAGTGTACTTTGCAACTAAAAGAAACTTTGTGTTCCCAACAAGCTAGGTGAAGGACGGCTTTCACACACACTTATCTCTCAGAACTGAGCATGTGGAGAGACGTTCGTTCATCTAGCACAAAGGGAACAGGTTGCAGGAGAAACTTTAACTGTGATTTCTCAGTCTGTTTCCTAGTGCCGGTTTGAAGTTCCTGCAGTTTTCACTGTAAAACGAGTTGGAGATATTACCTCCCATATATATGTATGGAGTGTACTTTGCAACTAAAGAAACTTTGTGTTCCCAACAAGCTAGGTGAAGGACGGCTTTCACACACACTTATCTCTCAGAACTGAGCATGTGGAGAGACGTTGTTCATCTAGCACAAAGGGAACAGGTTGCAGGAGAAACTTTAACTGTGATTTCTCAGTCTGTTTCCTAGTGCCGGTTTTAATGTTCCTGCAGTTTTCACTGTAAAAACGAGTTGGTGCTAGTACCACCCATATATATGTATGGAGTGTAGTTTGCAACTGAAAAGAAACTTTGTGTTCCCAACAAGATAGTTGAAGGACGGCTTTCACACACACTTCTCTCTCAGAACTGAGCTTGTGGAGAGACGTTCGTTCATCTAGCACAATGGGAACGTGTTGCAGGAGAAACTTTTACTCTGGTTTCTCAGTTTGTTTACAAGTGCCGGTTTGAAGTTCCTGCAGTTTTCACTGTAAAAACGAGTTGGAGCTAGTACTTCCCCATATATATGTATGGATTGTACTTTGCAACTACATAGAAACTTTGTGTTCCCAACAAGCTAGGTGAAGGACGGCTTTCAACAACAATTACCTCTCAGTACTGAGCATGTGGAGAGACGTTCGTTCATCTATCACAAAGGGAACAGGTTGCAGGAGAAACTTTAAATCTGGCTTCTCAGTCGGTTTCCTAGTGCCGGTTTGAAGTTCCTGCACTTTTCACTGTAAGAACGAGTTGGAGCTAGTACCAACCCATGTTTATGTATGGAGTTTTAGTTTGCAACTGAAAAGAAACTTTGTGTTCCCAACAAGCTAGTTGAAGGACGGCTTCACACACACTTCTCTCTCAGAACTGAGCATGTGGAGAGACGTTCTTACATCTAGCACAAAGGGAACAGGTTGCAGGAGAAACTTTAAATCTGGCTTTCTCAGTCGGTTTCCTAGTGCCGGTTTGAAGTTCCTGCAGTTTTCACTGTAAAAACGAGTTGGAACTACTACCTCCCAATATATATCTATGCAGTGAACTTTGCTACTAAAAGAAACTTTGTGTTCCCAACTAGCTAGGTGAAGGACGGCTTTCACACACACTTCTCTTTCAGAACTGAGCATGTGGAGAGACGTTCGTTCATCTAGCACAAAGGGAACGGGTTGCAGGAGGAACTATTACTCTGGTTTCTCAGTCTGTTTCCAAGTGCCGGTTTGAAGTCCCTGCAGTTTTCACTGTAAAACCGAGTTGGGGCTAGTTCCTCCCCATATATATGTATGGAGTGTACTTTGCAACTACATAGAAACTTTGTGTTACCAACAAGTTAGGTGAAGGACGGCTTTCACACACACTTCTCTCTCAGAACTGAGCATGTGGAGAGACGTTCGTTCATCTAGCACAAATGGAACGGGTTGCAGGAGAAACTTTTACTCTGGTTTCTCAGTCTGTTTCCAAGTGCCGGTTTGAAGTCCCTGCAGTTTTCACTGTAAAACCGAGTTGGGGCTAGTTCCTCCCCATATATATGTATGGAGTGTACTTTGCAACTACATAGAAACTTTGTGTTCCCAACAAGCTAGGTGAAGGACGGCTTTCAACACAATTACCTCTCAGTAACTGAGCATGTGGAGAGACGTTCGTTCATCTATCACAAAGGGAACAGGTTGCAGGAGAAACTTTTATCTGGCTTCTCAGTCGGTTTCCTAGTGCCGGTTTGAAGTTCCTGCACTTTTCACTGTAAGAACGAGTTGGAGCTAGTACCAACCCATGTTTATGTATGGAGTTTAGTTGCAACTGAAAAGAAACTTTGTGTTCCCAACAAGCTAGGTTGAAGGACGGCTTTCACACACACTTCTCTCTCAGAACTGAGCATGTGGAGAGACGTTCTTACATCTAGCACAAAGGGAACAGGGTTGCAGGAGAAACTTTAAATCTGGCTTCTCAGTCGGTTTCCTAGTGCCGGTTTGAAGTTCCTGCAGTTTTCACTGTAAAAACGAGTTGGAACTACTACCCTCCCAATATATATCTATGCAGTGAACTTTGCTACTAAAAAGAAACTTTGTGTTCCCAACTAGCTAGGTGAAGGACGTCTTTCACACACACTTCTCTTTCAGAACTGAGCATGTGGAGAGACGTTCGTTCATCTAGCACAAAGGGAACGGGTTGCAGGAGGAACTATTACTCTGGTTTCTCAGTCTGTTTCCAAAGTGCCGGTTTGAATTCCCTGCAGTTTTCACTGTAAAAACGAGTTGGAACTAGTACAATCCCCATATATATGTATGGAGTGTACTTTGCAACTACATAGAAACTTTGTGTTACCAACAAGTTAGGTGAAGGACGGCTTTCACACACACTTCTCTCTCAGAACTGAGCATGTGGAGAGACGTTCGTTCATCTAGCACAAATGGAACGGGTTGCAGGAGAAACTTTTACTCTGGTTTCTCAGTCTGTTTCCAAGTGCCGGTTTGAAGTCCCTGCAGTTTTCACTGTAAAACCGAGTTGGGGCTAGTTCCTCCCCATATATATGTATGGAGTGTACTTTGAAAATACATAGAAACTTTGGGTAACCAACAAATTAGGTGAAGGGCGGCTTTCACACACACTTCTCTCTCAGAACTGAGCATGTGGAGAGACGTTCGTTCATCTAGCAAAAAGGGAACGGGTTCAGGAGAAATTTTACTCTGGTTTCTCAGTCTGTTTCCAAGTGCCGGTTTGAAGTTCCTGCAGATTTCACTGTAAAAACGAGTTGGAGCTAGTACCTCCCCATATATATGTATGGAGTGTACATTCCAACTAAAGAAACTTTGTGTTCCCAACAGGATAGGTGAAGGACGGCATTCACACACACTTCTCTCTCAGAACTGAGCATGTGGAGAGACGTTCGTTCATCTAGCACAAAGGGAACGTTTTGCAGGAGAAACTTTTACTCTGGTTTTCTCAAGTCTGTTTCCTAGTGCCGGTTTGAAGTTCCTGCAGTTTTCACTGTAAAAACGAGTTGGAGCTAAAACCAACCAATATATATATATGGAGTGTAGTTTGCAACTGAAAAGAAACTTTGTGTTCCCAACAAGCTAGGTGAAGGACGGCTTTCACACACACTTCTCTCTCAAAACTGAGCATGTGGAGAGACGTTCGTTCATCTAGCACAAATGGAACGGGTTGCAGGAGAAATTTTACTCTGGTTTCTCAGTCTGTTTCCTAGTGCCGGTTTGAAGTTCCTGCAGTTTTCACTGTAAAACGAGTTGGAGCTAGTACCAACCCATATATATGTATTGTGTGTACTTTGCAACTAAAAAGAAACTTTGTGTTCCCAACAAGCTAGGTGAAGTAAGGCTTTCACACACACTTCTCTCTCAGAACTGAGCATGTGGAGAGACGTTCGTTCATCTAGCACAAAGGGAACGGGTTGCAGGAGAAACTTTTACTCCGGTTTCTCAGTCTGTTTCCAAGTGCCGGTTTGAAGTCCCTGCAGTTTTCACTGTAAAAACGTGTTGGAGCTAGTACCTCCCCATATATATGTATGGAGTGTACTTTGCAACTAAAAGAAACTTTCTGTTCCCAACAAGCTAGGTGAAGGACGGCTTTCACACACACTTATCTCTCAGAACTGAGCATGTGGAGAGACGTTTGTTCATCTAGCACAAAGGGAACAGGTTGCAGGGGAAAGTTTAACTGTGATTTCTCAGTCTGTTTCCTAGTGCCGGTTTGAAGTTCCTGCAGTTTCACTGTAAAAACGAGTTGGTGCTAGTACCACCCATATATATGTATGGAGTGTAGTTTGCAACTGAAAAGAAACTTTGTGTTCCCAACAAGATAGTTGAAGGACGGCTTTCACACACACTTCTCTCTCAGAACTGAGCTTGTGGAGAGACGTTCGTTCATCTAGCACAAAGGGAACGTGTTGCAGGAGAAACTTTTACTCTGGTTTCTCAGTTGTTTACATAGTGCCGGTTTGAAGTTCCTGCAGTTTCACTGTAAAAACGAGTTGGAGCTAGTACTTCCCCATATATATGTATGGAGTGTACTTTGCAACTACATAGAAACTTTGTGTTCCCAACAAGCTAGGTGAAGGACGGCTTTCAAACACAATTACCTCTCAGTACTGAGCATGTGGAGAGACGTTCGTTCATCTATCACAAAGGGAACAGGTTGCAGGAGAAACTTTAAATCTGGCTTCTCAGTCGGTTTCCTAGTGCCGGTTTGAAGTTCCTGCACTTTTCACTGTAAGAACGAGTTGGAGCTAGTACCAACCCATGTTTATGTATGGAGTTTAGTTTGCAACTGAAAAGAAACTTTGTGTTCCCAACAAGCTAGTTGAAGGACGGCTTTCACACACACTTCTCTCTCAGAACTGAGCATGTGGAGAGACGTTCTTACATCTAGCACAAAGGGAACAGGTTGCAGGAGAAACTTTAAATCTGGCTTCTCAGTCGGTTTCCTAGTGCCGGTTTGAAGTTCCTGCAGTTTTCACTGTAAAAACGAGTTGGAACTACTACCTCCCAATATATATCTATGCAGTGAACTTTGCTACTAAAAAGAAACTTTGTGTTCCCAACTAGCTAGGTGAAGGACGGCTTTCACACACACTTCTCTTTCAGAACTGAGCATGTGGAGAGACGTTCGTTCATCTAGCACAAAGGGAACGGGTTGCAGGAGGAACTATTACTCTGGTTTCTCAGTCTGTTTCCAAGTGCCGGTTTGAATTCCCTGCAGTTTTCACTGTAAAAAACGAGTTGGAGCTAGTACATCCCATATATATGTATGGAGTGTACTTTGCAACTACATAGAAACTTTGTGTTACCAACAAGTTAGGTGAAGGACGGCTTTCACACACACTTCTCTCTCAGAACTGAGCATGTGGAGAAACGTTCGTTCATCTAGCAAAAACGGAACTGGTTCAGGAGAAATTTTACTCTGGTTTCTCAGTCTGTTTCCTAGTGCCGGTTTGAAGTTCCTGCAGTTTTCACTGTAAAAACGAGTTGGAGTTAGTACCAACCCATAGATATGTATGGAGTGTACTTTGCAACTACATAGAAACTTTGTGTTACCAACAAGTTAGGTGAAGGACGGCTTTCACACACACTTCTCTCTCAGAACTGAGCATGTGGAGAGACGTTCGTTCATCTAGCACAAAGGGAACGGGTTGCAGGAGAAACTTTACTCTGGTTTCTCAGTCTGTTTCCAAGTGCCGGTTTGAAGTCCCTGCAGTTTTCACTGTAAAACCGAGTTGGGGCTAGTTCCTCCCCATATATATGTATGGAGTGTACTTTGAAAATACATAGAAACTTTGTGTAACCAACAAATTAGGTGAAGGGCGGCTTTCACACACTCTTCTCTCTCAGAACTGAGCATGTGGAGAGACGTTCGTTCATCTAGCAAAAAGGGAACGGGTTCAGGAGAAATTTTACTCTGGTTTCTCAGTCTGTTTCCAAGTGCCGGTTTGAAGTTCCTGCAGATTTCACTGTAAAAACGAGTTGGAGCTAGTACCTCCCCATATATATGTGTGGAGTGTACTTTCCAACTAAAGAAACTTTGTGTTCCCAACAGGATAGGTGAAGGACGGCATTCACACAACTTCTCTCTCAGAACTGAGCATGTGGAGAGACGTTCGTTCATCTAGCACAAAGGGAACGGTTTGCAGGAGAAACTTTTACTCTGTTTTCTCAGTCTGTTTCCAGGTGCCGGTTTGAAGTTCCTTAATTTTTCACTGTAAAAACGAGTTGGAGATATTACCTCCCCATATATATGTATGGAGTGTACTTTGCAACTAAAAGAAACTTTGTGTTCCCAACAAGCTAGGTGAAGGACGGCTTTCACACACACTTATCTCTCAGAACTGAGCATGTGGAGAGACGTTTGTTCATCTAGCACAAAGGGAACAGGTTGCAGGAGAAACTTTAACTGTGATTTCTCAGTCTGTTTCCTAGTGCCGGTTTGAAGTTCCTGCAGTTTTCACTGTAAAAACGAGTTGGTGCTAGTACCAACCCATATATATGTATGGAGTGTAGTTTGCAACTGAAAAGAAACTTTGTGTTCCCAACAAGATAGTTGAAGGACGGCTTTCACACACACTTCTCTCTCAGAACTGAGCTTGTGGAGAGACGTTCGTTCATCTAGCACAAAGGGAACGTGTTGCAGGAGAAACTTTTACTCTGGTTTCTCAGTTTGTTTACAAGTGCCGGTTTGAAGTTCCTGCAGTTTTCACTGTAAAAACGAGTTGGAGCTAGTACTTCCCCATATATATGTATGGAGTGTACTTTGCAACTACATAGAAACTTTGTGTTCCCAACAAGCTAGGTGAAGGACGGCTTTCAAACACAATTACCTCTCAGTACTGAGCATGTGGAGAGACGTTCGTTCATCTATCACAAAGGGAACAGGTTGCAGGAGAAACTTTAAATCTGGCTTCTCAGTCGGTTTCCTAGTGCCGGTTTGAAGTTCCTGCACTTTTCACTGTAAGAACGAGTTGGAGCTAGTACCAACCCATGTTTATGTATGGAGTTTAGTTTGCAACTGAAAAGAAACTTGTGTTCCCAACAAGCTAGTTGAAGGACGGCTTTCACACACACTTCTCTCTCAGAACTGAGCATGTGGAGAGACGTTCTTACATCTAGCACAAAGGGAACAGGTTGCAGAGAAACTTTAAATCTGGCTTCTCAGTCGGTTTCCTAGTGCCGGTTTGAAGTTCCTGCAGTTTTCACTGTAAAAACGAGTTGGAACTACTACCTCCCAATATATATCTATGCAGTGAACTTTGCTACTAAAAAGAAACTTTGTGTTCCCAACTAGCTAGGTGAAGGACGGCTTTCACACACACTTCTCTTTCAGAACTGAGCATGTGGAGAGACGTTCGTTCATCTAGCACAAAGGGAACGGTTTGCAGGAGGAACTATTACTCTGGTTTCTCAGTCTGTTTCCAAGTGCCGGTTTGAATTCCCTGCAGTTTTCACTGTAAAAACGAGTTGGAGCTAGTACATCCCCATATATATGTATGGAGTGTACTTTGCAACTACATAGAAACTTTGTGTTACCAACAAGTTAGGTGAAGGACGGCTTTCACACACACTTCTCTCTCAGAACTGAGCATGTGAAGAAACGTTCTTTCATCTAGCAAAAACGGAACTGGTTCAGGAGAAATTTTACTCTGGTTTCTCAGTCTGTTTCCTAGTGCCGGTTTGAAGTTCCTGCAGTTTTCACTGTAAAAACGAGTTGGAGTTAGTACCAACCCATAGATATGTATGGAGTGTACTTTGCAACTACATAGAAACTTTGTGTTACCAACAAGTTAGGTGAAGGACGGCTTTCACACACACTTCTCTCTCAGAACTGAGCATGTGGAGAGACGTTCGTTCATCTAGCACAAATGGAACGGGTTGCAGGAGAAACTTTTACTCTGGTTTCTCAGTCTGTTTCCAAGTGCCGGTTTGAAGTCCCTGCAGTTTTCACTGTAAAACCGAGTTGGGGCTAGTTCCTCCCCATATATATGTATGGAGTGTACTTTGCAACTACATAGAAACTTTGTGTTCCCAACAAGCTAGGTGAAGGACGGCTTTCAAACACAATTACCTCTCAGTACTGAGCATGTGGAGAGACGTTCGTTCATCTATCACAAAGGGAACAGGTTGCAGGAGAAACTTTTAATCTGGCTTCTCAGTCGGTTTCCTAGTGCCGGTTTGAAGTTCCTGCACTTTTCACTGTAAGAACGAGTTGGAGCTAGTACCAACCCATGTTTATGTATGGAGTTTAGTTTGCAACTGAAAAGAAACTTTGTGTTCCCAACAAGCTAGTTGAAGGACGGCTTTCACACACACTTCTCTCTCAGAACTGAGCATGTGGAGAGACGTTCTTACATCTAGCACAAAGGGAACAGGTTCAGGAGAAACTTTAAATCTGGCTTCTCAGTCGGTTTCCTAGTGCCGGTTTGAAGTTCCTGCAGTTTTCACTGTAAAAACGAGTGGAACTACTACCTCCCCAATATATATCTATGCAGTGAACTTTGCTACTAAAAAGAAACTTTGTGTTCCCAACTAGCTAGGTGAAGGACGGCTTTCACACACACTTCTCTTTCAGAACTGAGCATGTGGAGAGACGTTCGTTCATCTAGCACAAAGGGAACGGGTTGCAGGAGGAACTATTACTCTGGTTTCTCAGTCTGTTTCCAAGTGCCGGTTTGAATTCCCTGCAGTTTTCACTGTAAAAACGAGTTGGAACTAGTACATCCCCATATATATGTATGGAGTGTACTTTGCAACTACATAGAAACTTTGTGTTACCAACAGTTAGGTGAAGGACGGCTTTCACACACACTTCTCTCTCAGAACTGAGGCATGTGGAGAAACGTTCGTTCATCTAGCAAAACGGAACTGGTTCAGGAGAAATTTTACTCTGGTTTCTCAGTCTGTTTCCTAGTGACGGTTAGAAGTTCCTGCAGTTTTCACTGTAAAAACGAGTTGGAGTAGTACCAACCCATAGATATGTATGGAGTGTACTTTGCAACTACATAGAAACTTTGTGTTACCAACAAGTTAGGTGAAGGACGGCTTTCACACACACTTCTCTCTCAGAACTGAGCATGTGGAGAGACGTTCGTTCATCTAGCACAAATGGAACGGGTTGCAGGAGAAACTTTTACTCTGGTTTCTCAGTCTGTTTCCAAGTGCCGGTTTGAAGTCCCTGCAGTTTTCACTGTAAAACCGAGTTGGGGCTAGTTCCTCCCCATATATATGTATGGAGTGTACTTTGAAAATACAATAGAAACTTTGTGTAACCAACAAAGTAGGTGAAGGGCGGCTTTCACACACACTTCTCTCTCAGAACTGAGCATGTGGAGAGACGTTCGTTCATCTAGCAAAAAGGGAACGGGTTCAGGAGAAATTTTACTCTGGTTTCTCAGTCTGTTTCCAAGTGCCGGTTTGAAGTTCCTGCAGATTTCACTGTAAAAACGGAGTTGGAGCTAGTACCCTCCCCATATATATGTATGGAGTGTACTTTCCAACTAAAGAAACTTTGTGTTCCCAACAGGATAGGTGAAGGACGGCATTCACACACACTTCTCTCTCAGAACTGAGCATGTGGAGAGACGTTCGTTCATCTAGCACAAAGGGAACGTGTTTGCAGGAGAAACTTTTACTCTGGTTTCTCAGTTCTGTTTCCAGGTGCCGGTTTGAAGTTCCTTAATTTTTCACTGTAAAAACGAGTTGGAGATATTACATCCCCATATATATGTATGGAGTGTACTTTGCAACTAAAAGAAACTTTGTGTTCCCAACAAGCTAGGTGAAGGACGGCTTTCACACACACTTATCTCTCCGAACTGAGCATGTGGAGAGACGTTCGTTCATCTAGCACAAATGGAACAGGTTGCAGGAGAAACTTTAACTCTGGTTTCTCAGTCTGTTTCCTAGTGACGGTTAGAAGTTCCTGCAGTTTTCACTGTAAAAACGAGTTGGAGTTAGTACCAACCCATAGATATGTATGGAGTGTAGTTTGCAACTGAAAGGAAACTTTGTGTTCCCAACAAGCTAGGTGAAGGACGGCTTTCACACACACTTCTCTCTCAGAACTGAGCATGTGGAGAGACGTTCGTTCATCTAGCACAAAGGGAACGGGTTGCAGGTGAAACTTTTACTCTCGTTTCTCAGTCTGTTTCCAAGTGCCGGTTTGAAGTTCCTGCAGATTTCACTGTAAAAACGAGTTGGAGCTAGTACCTCCCCATATATATGTATGGAGTGTACTTTCCAACTAAAGAAACTTTGTGTTCCCAACAGGATAGGTGAAGGACGGCATTCACACACACTTCTCTCTCAGAACTGAGCATGTGGAGAGACGTTCGTTCATCTAGCACAAAGGGAACGTGTTGCAGGAGAAACTTTTACTCTGGTTTCTCAATCTGTTTCCTAGTGCCGGTTTGAAGTTCCTGCAGTTTTCACTGTAAAAACGAGTTGGAGCTAAAACCAACCAATATATATATATGGAGTGTAGTTTGCAACTGAAAAGAAACTTTGTGTTCCCAACAAGCTAGGTGAAGGACGGCTTTCACACACACTTCTCTCTCAGAACTGAGCATGTGGAGAGACGTTCGTTCATCTAGTACAAAGGGAACGGGTTTGCAGGAGAAACTTTTACTCCTGGTTTCTCAGTCTGTTTCCAAGTGCCGGTTTGAAGTCCCTGCAGTTTTCACTGTAAAACGTGTTGGAGCTAGTACCTCCCCATATATATGTATGGAGTGTACTTTGCAACTAAAAGAAACTTTCTGTTCCCAACAAGGCTAGGTGAAGGACGGCTTTCACACACACTTATCTCTCAGAACTGAGCATGTGGAGAGACGTTTCGTTCATCTAGCACAAAGGGAAAGGTTTGCAGGAGAAACTTTAACTCTGTATTTCTCAGTCTGTTTCCTAGTGCCGGTTTGAAGTTCCTGCAGTTTTCACTGTAAAAACGAGTTGGTGCTAGTACCAACCCATATATATGTATGGAGTTGTAGTTTGCAACTGAAAAGAAACTTTGTGTTCCCAACAAGCTAGTTGAAGGACGGCTTTCACACACACTTCTCTCTCAGAACTGAGCTTGTGGAGAGACGTTCGTTCATCTAGCACAAAGGGAACGTGTTGCAGGGAGAAACTTTTACTGGTTTCTCAGTTTGTTTACAAGTGCCGGTTTGAAGTTCCTGCAGTTTCACTGTAAAAACGAGTTGGAGCTAGTACTTCCCATATATATGTATGGAGTGACTTTGCAACTACATAGAAACTTTGTGTTCCCAACAAGCTAGGTGAAGGACGGCTTTCAAACACAATTACCTCTCAGTACTGAGCATGTGGAGAGACGTTCGTCATCTATCACAAAGGGAACAGGTTGCAGGAGAAACTTTAAATCTGGCTTCTCAGTCGGTTTCCTAGTGCGGTTTGAGTTCCTGCACTTTTCACTGTAAGAACGAGTTGGAGCTAGTACCAACCCTGTTTAGGTATGGAGTTTAGTTTGCAAACTGAAATGAAACTTGTTGTTCCCAACAAGCTAGTTGAAGGACGGCTTTCACACACTTCTCTCTCAGAACTGAGCATGTGGAGAGACGTTTTACATCTAGCACAAAGGGAACAGGTTGCAGGAGAAACTTTAAATCTGGCTTCTCAGTCGGTTTCCTAGTGCCGGTTTGAAGTCCTGCAGTTTTCACTGAAAACGAGTTGGAGTTAGTACCAACCCATAGATATGTATGGAGTGTATTTGCAACTACATAGAAACTTTGTGTTACCAACAAGTTAGGTGAAAGGGCGGCTTTACACACACTTCTCTCTCAGAACTGAGCATGTGGAGAGACGTTCGTCATCTAGCACAAATGGAACGGGTTGCAGGAGAAACTTTACTCTGGTTTCTCAGTCTGTTTCAAGTGCCGGTTGAAGTCCTGCAGTTTTCACTGTAAAACCGAGTTGGGGCTAGTTCCTCCCCATTATATATGTATGGAGTGTACTTTGAAAATACATAGAAAACTTGTGTAACCAACAAATTAGGTGAAGGGCGGCTTTCACACACTCTTCTCTCTCAGAACTGAGCATGTGGAGAGAGTTCGTTCATCTAGCAAAAAGGGAACGGGTTCAGGAGAAATTTTACTATGGTTTCTCAGTCGTGTTTCCAAGTGCCGGTTTGAAGTTCCTGCAGATTTTCACTGTAAAAACGAGTGGAGCTAGTACCTCCCCTATATATGTATGGAGGTACTTTCCAAATAAAAAGAAACTTTGTGTTCCCAACAGGATAGGTGAAGGACGGCATTCACACACACTTCTCTCTCAGAACTGAGCATGGGGAGAGACGTTCGTTCATCTAGCACAAAGGGAACGTGTTGCAGGAGAAACTTTTACTCTGTTTTCTCAGTCTGTTCCAGGTGCCGGTTTGAAGTTCCTTAATTTTTCACTGTAAAAAACGAGTTGGAGATTTACCTACCCTATATATGTATGGAGTGTACTTTGCAAACTAAAAGAAACTTTGTGTTCCCAACAAGCTAGGTGAAGGACGGCTTTCACACACACTTATCTCTCAGAACCTAGCATGTGGAGAGACGTTCGTTCATCTAGCACAAATGGAACAGGTTGCAGGAGAAACTTTAACTCTGGTTTC
>NW_022588401.1:0-15691 GCF_009834535.1 Camelus ferus | reverse complement strand
GAAGAAGTCTCTCACATGCTCAGTTCTGAGACATAAGTGTGTGTGAAAGCCGTACTTCACCTAGCTGTTGGGAACACAAAGTTCTTTTCAGTTGCAATCTCCACTCTATACATATACATGGAGAGGTACTAACTCCAACTCGGTTTTACAGTGAAAACTGCAGGAACTTCAAAACGGCACTAGAAAACAGAATTAGAAACCAGAGAAAAATTTTCTCTTCCAAACCGTTCCTTTTCTGCTAGATGAACGAAAGTCTCTCAATATGCTCAGTTTTGAGAGATATGTGTGTGTGAAAGCCATCCTTCACCTAGCTTGTTGGGAACACAAATTTTTTTTCAGTAGCAAACACCACTCTATACATATATATTTGATGGTACTAGCTCCAACTCGGTTTTACAGTGAAAACTGCAGGAACTTCATACCGGCACTATGAAACAGAATGAGAAACCAGAGTAAAAGTTTCACCTCCAATCCGTTCCTTTGTGCTAGATGAACGAACGTCTCTCCACATCCTCAGTTCTGAGAGATAAGTGTGTGTGAAAGCCGGCCTTCATCTAGCTTGTTGTGAACACAAATTTCCTTTTCACTTGCCCAACTCCACTCCATACATATAAATGGGGAGATACGATCTCCAACTCTGTTTTACAGTGAAAACTGCAGGAACTTCAAACCGGCACTAGGAAACAGACTGAGAAACCAGATTAAAAGTTTCACCTGAAACCAGTTTCTCTTGTGCTAGATGAACGAACGTTCCTCCACATGCTCAGTTCTGAGAGATAATTGTGTGTGAAAGCCGTACTTCACATAGCTTGTTGGGAACACAAAGTTTCTTTTCATTTGCAAACTACAATCCGTAAAAATATATGGGGAGGTACTAGCACCAACTCGGTTTTACAGTGAAAACTGCAGGAACTTCAAACCGGCTCTAGGAAACATACTGAGAAACGAGAGTAGAAGTTTCTCCTGCAAACCGTTCCATTTGTGCTAGATGAACGAACGTCTCTCCACATGCTCAGTTCTGAGAGATAAGTGTGTGTGAAAGCCGCCTTCACCTAGTTTGTTGGGAACACAAAGTTTCTTTCCACTTGCAAACTCCACTCCATAAATATAAATGGGGAACTACTAGTTCCAACACGGTTTTACAGTGAAATCTGCAGGAACATCAAAAATGCACTAGGAAACAGCCTGAGAAACCAGAGTAAAAGTTTCTCCTGCAACCCGTTCCCTTGTGCTAGATGAACGAACGTCTCTCCACATGCTCATTTCTGAGAAATAAGTGTGTGGAAGCAGTAATTCACCTAGTTATTGAGAACACAATATTGTATTTAGTTGCAAACCCCACTCCATTCGTATATATTGGGAATTACAATCTCCAACTCGGTTTTACAGTGAAAACTGCAGGAAATTCAAACCGGCACTAGGAAACAGACTGAGAAACCAGAGTAAAAGTTTCTCCTACAACCCGTTTCCTTTGTGCTAGATGAACGAACATCTCTCCACATGCTCAGTTCTGAGAGATAAGTGTGTATGAATGCCGTAATTCACCTAGCTTGTTGGGAATAAAAAGTTTCTTTTCAATTGCAAACTCAACTCCATACATATATATGGGGATGTACGATCTCAAACTCGGTTTTACAGTGAAAACTGCAGGAACGTAAAACCGGCAGTAGTAAACAGACTGAGAAAACAGAGTAAAATTTTCTCCTGCAACCCGTTATTTTGTGCTAGATGAACGAACGTCTCTCAACATGCTCAGTTCTGAGAAATATGTGTGTGTGAAAGCCGCCCTTCACCTAGCTTGTTGGGAACACAAAGATTCTTTTCAGTTGCAAACTCCACACCATATATATATATGGGGAGTTACTAGCTCCAACTCGGTTTTACAGTGAAAACTGCAGGAACATCAAACCGGCACTAGGAAACAGACAGAGAAACCAGAGTAAAAGTTTCTCCTGCAACCCTTTCCCTTTGTGCTAGATGAACAAACGTCTCTCCACATGCTCAGTTCTGAGAGATATGTGTGTGTGAAAGCCGTCCTTCACCTCGATTTTTGGGAACACAAAGGTTTTTTTCACTTGCAACCACCACTACATACATATATATGGGGAGGTCCGAGCTCCAACTCGGTTTTACAGTGAAAACTGCAATAACTTCAAACCGGCACTAGGAAACAGACTGAGAAACCAGATTAAAAGTTTCTCCTGCAACCCGTTCCGCTTGTGCTAAATGAAAGAACGTCCTCCACATTCTCAGTTCTGAGAGATAAGTGTGTGTGAAAGCCGTCCTTTACATAGCTTGTTGGGAAGACAAAGTTTCTTTTCAGTTGCCAACTACACTCCGTACAAATATATGGGGAGGTACTAGCTCCAACTCGGTTTTACAGTGAAAACTGCAGGAACTTCAAACCGGCACTAGGAAACAGACTGAGAAACCAGAGTAAAAGTTCCTACTGCAAACCGTTCCCTTTGTGCTAGATGAACGAACGTCTCTCCACATGCTCAGTTCTGAGAGATAAGTGTGTGTGAAAGCAGTCCTTCACCGAGCGTGTTGGGAATACAAAGTTTCTTTCCACTTGCAAACAACACTCCATAAATATAAACGGGGAGCTACTAGCTCCAACACGGTTTTACAGTGAAATCTGCAGGAACATCAGAAAAGCACTAGGAAACAGACTGAGAACCAGAGTAAAAGTTTCCCCTGTACCCGTTCCTTTTGTGATAGATGAACGAATGTCTCTCCACATGCTCAGTTCTGAGATATAAGTGTGTGTGAAAGCCGTCCTTCAACTAGCTTGTTGGGAAAACAAAGGTTCTATTAAGTTGCAAAATCCACTCCATACATATATATGGGGAAGTACTATCTCCAACACGGTTTTACAGTGAAAACTGCAGGAATTTCAAACCGGCATTAGGAAACAGAATGAGAAACCAGAGTAAAAGTTTCTCCTTCCACCTGTTCCCTTTGTGCTAGATGAACGAACGTCTCTCCACATGCTCAGTTCTGAGAGATAAGTGTGTGTTAAAGCCGCCCTTCACTTAACTTGTTGGGAACACAAAGTTACTTTTCAGTTGCAAACACCACACCATACATATATATGGGGAGGTACTAGCTGCAACTCGGTTTTACAGTGAAAACTGCAGGAACTTCAAACCGGCAGTAGGAAACTGACTGAGAACCTGGAGTAAAAGTTTCTCCTGCAACCAGTTTCCTTTGTGCTAGATGAACGAACGTCCCTCCACATGCTCAGTTCTCAGAGATAAGTGTGTGTGAAAACCGTTCTTCACCTTGATTGTTGGGAACACATAGTTTCTTTTCACTTGCAAACACTATTCCATACATATATATGGGGAGGTACTAGCTCCAACAATGTTTTAGAGTGAAAACTGCAGGAACTTCAAACCGGCACTAGGAAACAGACTGAGAAACCTGAGAAAAAGTTTCTCCTGCAAACCGTTCCCTTTGTGCTAGATGAACGAATGTCTCTCCACATACTCAGTTCTGAGAGATAATTGTGTGTGAAAGCCTTCCTTAACCTAGCTTGTTGGGAACACAAAGTTTCTTTTCAGTTTCAAACTCCACTCCATATATATATATGGGGAGGTACATGCTCCAAATCGGGTTTACAGTGAAAACTGAAGGAAGTTCAAAACGGCAGTAGGAAACAGACTGAGAAACCAGAGTAAAAGTTCCTCCTGCAACCCGTTCCCTTTGTGCTAGATGAACGAACGTCTCTCCACATGCTCAGTTCTGAGAGATAAGTGTGTGTGAAAGCCGTACTTCACCTAGCTTGTTGGGAACCCAAAGTTTCTTTTCAGTTGCAAACTCCACTCCATACATATATATGGGGAGGTACGAGCTCCAACTCTTTTTTACAGTGAAATCTGCAGGAACTTCAAACCGGCAGTAGGAAACAGACTGAGAAACCAGAGTAATAGTTTCTCCTGCAACCCGTTCCCTTTGTGAAAATGAACGAACGTCTCTCCTCATGCTCAGTTCTGAGAGATAAGTGTGTGTGAAAGCCGCCCTTCAACTAGCTTGTTGGGAACACAAAGTTTCTTTTCAGTTGCAAACTCCAATCCATACATATATATGGGAAGCTACTAGCTCCAACACGGTTTTACAGTGAAAACTGCAGGAACTTCAACCGGCACTAGGAAACAGACTTAGAAAGCAGGGAAAATGTTTCTCCTGAAAGCCGTTCCCTTTGTGCTAGATGAACGAACGTCTCTCCACATGCTCAGTTCTGAGAGAAAAGTGTGTGTGAAAGCCGTCCCTCACCTAGTTTGTTTTGAACACAAAGTTTCTTTTCAGTTGCATACACCAATCCATAAATTTATATGGGGAGGTACTAGCTCCAACACGGTTTTATAGTGAAAACTGCAGGAACTTCAAACCGGCAGTAGGAAACAGACTGAGAAACTAGAGTAAAAGTTTCTCCTGCAACCCGTTTCCTTTGTGCTAGATGAACGAACGTCCCTCCAAATGCTCAGTTCTGAGAGATAAGTGTGTGTGAAAACCGTTCTTCACCTTGATTGTTGGGAACACATAGTTTCTTTTCACTTGCAAACTCCATTCCATACATATATATGGGGAGGTACTAGCTCCAACTCGGTTTTATACTGAAAACTGCAGGAACTTCAAAACGGCAGTAGGAAACAGACTGAGAAACCAGAGTAAAAGTTTCCCTGCAAACCGTTCCCTTTGTGCTAGATGAACGAACGTCTCTCCACATGCTCAGTTCTGAGAGATATGTGTGTGTGAAAGCCGTAATTCACCTAGCTTGTTGGGAACCCAAAGTTTCTTTTCAGTTGCAAACTCCACTCCATACAAATATATGGGGAGGTACGAGCTCCAACTCTGTTTTACAGTGAAATCTGCAGGAACTTCAAACCGGCACTAGGAAACAGACTTAGAAACCAGAGTTAAAGTTTCAACTGCAACCCGTTCCTTTTGTGCTAAATGAACGACCGTCTCTCCACATGCTCAGTTCTGAGAGATAATTGTGTGTTAAAGCCGTCCTTCATATAGCTTTTTGGGAACACAAAGTTTCTTTTCAGTTGCAAACTCCACTCCATACATATATATGGGGAGGTACGAGCTCCAACTCTGTTTTACAGTGAAAACTGCAGGAAATTCAAACCGGTACTAGGAAAGAGACTGAGAAACCAGAGTAAAAGTTTCTCCTGCAACCCGTTCACTTTGTGCTAGATAAACGAACGTCTCTCCACATGCTCATTTCTGAGAGATAATTTTGTGTGAAAGCCGTCCTTCACCTAGCTTGTTGGGAACACAAAGTTTCTTTTCACTTGCAAACTCCCCTCCAAACATATATATGGGGAGGTACTAGCTCCAACTAGGTTTGACAGTGAAAATTGCAGGAACTTCAAACCGGCACTAGGAAACAGACTGAGAAACCAGAGTAATAGTTTCTCCTGCAACCCGTTTACTTTGTGCTAGATGAACGAACGTTTCTCCACATGCTCAGTTCTGAGAGATAATTGTGTGTGAAAGTCGTCCTGAATATAGCTTGTTGGGAACACAAAGTTTCTTTTCAGTTACAAACTCCACTCCATACATATATATGGGAAGGTACTAGCTCCAACTCGGTTTTACAGTGAAAACTGCAGGAACTTCAAACCGGCAGTAGGAAACAGACTTAGAAAGCAGGGAAAAAATTTCTCCTGCAAGCCGTTCCTTTTGTGCTAGATGAACGAACGTTTCTCCACATGCTCAGTTCTGAGAGATAATTGTGTGTGAAAGTCGTCTTTTTATATCTTGTTTTGAACACAAAGTTTCTTTTCAGTTGCATACACCACTCCATACATATATAAGGGGAGGTACTAGCTCCAACTCGGTTTTAGAGTGAAAACTGCTGGAACTTCAAACCGGCACTAGGAAACAGACTGAGAAACTAGAGTAAAAGTTTCTCCTGCAACCCGTTTCCTTTGTACTAGATGAACGAACGTCCCCCCACATGCTCAGTTCTGAGAGATAAGTGTGTGTTAAAGCCGTCTTTCATATAGCTATTTGGGAACACAAAGTTTCTTTTCAGTTGCAAACTCCACTCCATACATATATATGGGGAGGTACGAGCTCCAACTCTGTTTTACAGTGAAAACTGCAGGAAATTCAAACCGGCACTAGGAAACAGACTGAGAAACCAGAGTAAAAATTTCTCCTGCAACCCGTTCATTTTGTGCTAGATAAACGAACGTCTCTCCTCATGCTCATTTCTGAGAGATAATTATGTGTGAAAGCCGTACTTCACCTAGCTTGTTGGGAACACAAATTTTCTTTTCTCTTGCAAACTCCACTCCAAACATATATATGGGGAGGTACTATCTCCAACAAAGTTTGACAGTGAAAACTGCAGGAACTTCAAACCGGCACTAGGAAACAGACTGAGAAACCAGAGTAATAGTTTCTCCTGCAACCCGTTTGCTTTGTGCTAGATGAACGAACGTTTCTCCACATGCTCAGTTCTGAGAGATAATTGTGTGTGAAAGTCGTCCTTAATATAGCTTGTTGGGAACACAAATTTTCTTTTCAGTTGCAAACTCCACTCCATACATATATATGGGGAAGTACTAGCTCCAACACGGTTTTACAGTGAAAACTGCAGGAACTTCAAACTGGCACTAGGAAACAGACTGAGAAACCAGAGTAGAAGTTTCTCATGCAACCCGTTCCCTTTGTGCTAGATGAACGAACGTCTTTCCACATGCTCCGTTTTGAGAGAAAAGTGTGTTGAAAGCCGTCCTTCAACTAGCTTGATGGGAACACAAAGTTTCTTTTCAGTTGCAAACTCCACTCCATACATATATATGGGGAGCTACTAGCTCCAACTCGGTTTTACAGTGAAAACTGCAGGAACTTCAAACCGGCAGTAGGAAACAGACTGAGAAACCAGAGTAAAAGTTTCTCCTGCAACCCGTTCATTTTGTGCTAGATAAACGAACATCTCTCCACATGCTCATTTCTGAGAGATAATGATGTGTGAAAGACGCCCTTCACCTAGCTTGTTGGGAACACAAAGTTCCTTTTCACTTGCAAACTCCACTCCAAACATATATATGGGGAGGTACTAGCTCCAACTAGGTTTGACAGTGAAAACTGCAGGAACTTCAAACCGGCACTAGGAAACAGACTGAGAAACCAGAGTAATAGTTTCTCCTGCAACCCGTTTCCTTTGTGCTAGATGAACGAACGTTTCTCCACATGCTCAGTTCTGAGAGATAAGTGTGTGTGAAAGTCGTCCTTCATATAGCTTGTTGGGAACACAAAGTTTCTTTTCAGTTGCAAACTCCACTCCATACATATATATGGGGAGGTACTAACTCCAACTCGGTTTTACAGTGAAAACTGCAGGAACTTCAAACCGGCACTAGGAAACAGACTGAGAAACCACAGTAAAGTTTCTCCTGCAACCCGTTCCCTTTGTGCTAGATGAACGAACGTCTCTCCACATGCTCAGTTCTGAGAGATATTTGTGTGTGAATGCCGTCCTTCACATAGCTTGTTGGGAACACAAAGTTTCTTTTCAGTTGCAAACTCCACTCCTTACATATATATGGGGAGGTACTAGCTCCAACTCGTTTTTACAGTGAAATCTGCAGGAACTTCAAACCAGCAGTAGGAAACAGACTGAGAAACCAGAGTAAAAGTTTCTCATGCAACCAGTTCCCTTTGTGCTAGATGAACGAAAGTCTCTCCACATGCTCAGTTCTGAGAGATATGTGTGTGTGAAAGCCGTCCTTCACCAAGCTTGTTGGGAACACAAAGTTTCTTTTCAGTTTCAAATTCCCCTCCATAAATATATATGGGGAGGTACTAGCTCAAACTCGTTTTTACAGTGAAATCTGCAGGAACTTCAAACCGGCAGTAGGAAACAGACTGAGAAACCAGAGTAAAAGTTTCTCCTGCAACCAGTTCCCTTTGTGCTAGATGAACGAACGTCTCTCCACATGCTCAGTTCTGAGAGATATGTGTGTGTGAATGCCGTGCTTCACCTAGCTTGTTGGGAACACAAAGTTTCTTTTCAGTTGCAAACACCAATCCATACATATATATGGGGAGGTACTAGATCCAACTAGGTTTGACAGTGAATACTGAAGGAACATCAAACCGGCACTAGGAAACAGACTGAGAAACCAGAGTAAAAGTTGCTCCTGCAAACCGTTCCCTTTGTGCTAGATGAACGAATGTCTCTCCACATACTCAGTTCTGAGGGATAATTGTGTGTGAAAGCCGTCCTAAACCTAGCTTTTTGGGAACACAAAGTTTCTTTTCAGTTTCAAAGTCCACTCCATAAATGTATATGGGGAGGTACTAGCTCCAAATCGGTTTTACAGTGAAACTGAAGGAAGTTCAAAACGGCAGTAGGAAACAGACTGAGAAACCAGAGTAAAATTTCTCCTGCAAACCGTTCCCTTTGTGCTAGATGAACGAACGTATCTCCACATGCTCAGTTCTGAGAGATATGTGTGTGTGAAAGCCGTACTTCACCTAGCTTGTTGGGAACCCAAGAGTTTCTTTTCAGTTGCAAACTCCACTCCATACAAATATATGGGGAGGTACGAGCTCCAACTCTGTTTTACAGTGAAATCTGCAGGAACTTCAAAACAGGCACTAGGAAACAGACTGAGAAACCAGAGTTAAATTTTCTCCTGCAACCCGTTCTTTTTGTGCTAAATGAAAAAACGTCTCTCCACATGCTCAGTTCTGAGGGATAATTGTGTGTTAAAGCCGTCCTTCATATAGCTTTTTGGGAACACAAAGTTTCTTTTCAGTTGCAAACTCCACTCCATACATATATATGGGGAGGAACGAGCTCCAAATCTGTTTTACAGTGAAAACTGCAGGAACTTCAAACCGGCACTAGGAAACAGACTGAGAAACCAGAGTAAAGTTTCTCCTGCAACCCGTTCATTTTGTGCTAGATAAACGAACGTCTCCCACATGCTCATTTCTGAGAGATAATTATGTGTGAAAGCCGTACTTCACCTAGCTTGTTGGGAACACAAAATTTCTTTTCACTTGCAAACTCCACTCCAAACATATATATGGGGAGGTACTAGCTCCAACTAGGTTTGACAGTGAAAACTGCAGGAACTTCAAAAAGGCACTAGGAAACAGACTGAGAAATCAGAGTAATAGTTTCTCCTGCAACCCGTTTCCTTTGTGCTAGATGAACGAACGTTTCTCCACATGCTCAGTTCTGAGAGATAATTGTGTGTGAAAGTCGTCCTTCATATAGCTTGTTGGGAACAGAAAGTTTCTTTTCAGTTGCAAACTCCACTCCATACATATATATGGGGAGGTACTAGCTCCAACTCGGTTTTACAGTGAAAACTGCAGGAACTTCAAACCGGCACTAGGAAACAGACTGAGAAACCACAGTTAAGTTTTTCCTGCAAACCGTTCCCTTTGTGCTAGATGAACGAACGTCTCTCCACATGCTCAGTTCTGAGAGATATTTGTGTGTGAAAGCCGTCCTTCACATAGCTTGTTGGGAACACAAAGTTTCTTTTCAGTTGCAAACACCAATCCATACATATATATGGGTAGGTACTAGATACAACTAGGTTTGACAGTGAATACTGCAGGAACATCAAACCGGCACTAGGAAACAGACTGATAAACCAGAGTAAAAGTTGCTCCTGCAAACCGTTCCCTTTGTGCTAGATGAACGAACGTCTCTCCACATGCTCAGTTCTGAGAGATAAGTGTGTGTGAAAGCCGTCCTTCACCTAGCTTGTTTTGAACACAAAGTTTCTTTTCAGTTGCATACACCACTCCATACATATATATGGGGAGGTAAAAGCTCCAACTCGATTTTACAGTGAAAACTGCAGGAACTTCAAACCGGCACTAGGAAACAGACTGAGAAACCAGAGTAAAAGTTTATCCTGCAACCCGTTCCATTTGTGCTAGATGAACGAACGTATCTCCACATGCTCAGTTCTGAGAGATAAGTGTGTGTGAAAGCCGTCCTTCACATAGTTTGTTGGGAAGACAAAGTTTCTTTTCAGTTGCCAACTACACTCCGTACAAATATATGGGGAGGTACTATCTCCAACTCTGTTTTACAGTGAAAATTGCAGGAACTTCAAACCGGCACTAGGAAACAGACTGAGAAACCAGAGTAAAAAGTTCCTCCTGCAAACCGTTCCCTTTGTGCTAGATGAACGAACGTCTCTTCACATGCTCAGTTCTGAGAGATAAGTGTGTGTGAAAGCAGTCCTTCACCGAGCTTGTTGGAAATACAAAGTTTCTTTCCACTTGCAAACAACACTCCATAAATATAAACGGGGAGCTACTAGCTCCAACACGGTTTTACAGTGAAATCTGCAGGAACATCAAAAAAGCACTAGGAAACAGACTGAGATACCAGAGTAAAAGTTTCCCTTGTACACGTTCCTTTTGTGATAGATGAACGAATGTCTCTCCACATGCTCAGTTCTGAGAGATAAGTGTGTGTGATAGCCGTCCTTCAACTAGCTTGTTGGGAACACAAAGGTTCTATTAAGTTGCAAAATCCACTCCATACATATATATGGGGAAGTACTATCTCCAACACGGTTTTACAGTGAAAACTGCAGGAACTTCAAACCGGCACTAGGAAACAGAATGAGAAACCAGAGTAAAAGTTTCTCCTTCAACCTGTTCCCTTTGTGCTAGATGAAAGAACGTCTCTCCACATGCTCAGTTCTGAGAGATAAGTGTGTGTGAAAGCCGTCCTTCACCTAGCTTGTTGGGAATACAAAGTTTCTTTTCAGTTGAATACTCAACTCCATACATATATATGGGGAGGTACGAGCTCCAACTCGGTTTTACAGTGAAAACTGCAGGAACGTCAACCCGGCAGTAACAAACAGACTGAGAAACCACAGTAAAAGCTTTCTCCTGCAACCCGTTCCCTTTGTGCTAGATGAACGAACGTCTCTCCACATGCTCAGTTCTGAGAGATAAGTGTGTGTTAAAGCCGCCCTTCACCTAACTTGTTGGGAACACAAAGTTACTTTTCAGTTGCAAACACCATTCCCATACATATATATGGGGAGGTACTAGCTCCAACTCGGTTTTACAGTGAAAACTGCAGGAACTTCAAACCGGCACTAGAAAACAGAATTAGAAACCAGAGAAATATTTTCACTTCCAAACCGTTCTTTTTCTGCTAGATGAACGAAAGTCTCTCATTATGCTCAGTTTTGAGAGATATGTGTGTGTGGAAGCCACCCTTCACCTAGCTTGTTGGGAACACAAATTTTCTTTTCAGTAGCAAACACCACTCTATACATATATATTTGGTGGTACTAGCTCCAAATCGGTTTTACAGTGAAAACTGCAGGAACTTCAAACCGGCACTATGAAACAGAATGAGAAACCAGAGTAAAAGTTTCACCTCCAATCCGTTCCTTTGTGCTAGATGAACAAACGTCTCTCCACATGCTCAGTTCTGAGAGATAAGTGTGTGTGAAAGCCGGCCATCATCTAGCTTGTTGTGAACACAAATTTCCTTTTCACTTGCCAACTCCACTCCATACATATAAATGGGGAGGTACGAGCTCCAACTCGGTTTTACAGTGAAAACTGCAGGAACTACAAACCGGCACTAGGAAACAGACTGAGAAACCAGATTAAAAGTTTAACCTGAAACCAGTTTCTTTTGTGCTAGATGAACGAACGTTCCTCCACATGCTCAGTTCTGAGAGATAATTGTGTGTGAAAGCCGTACTTCATATATCTTGTTGGGAACACAAAGTTTCTTTTCATTTGCAAACTACAATCCGTAAAAATATATGGGGAGGTACTAGCACCAACTCGGTTTTACAGTGAAAACTGCAGGAACTTCAAACCGGCTCTAGGAAACATACTGAGAAACGAGAGTAGAAGTTTCTCCTGCAAACCGTTCCATTTGTGCTAGATGAATGAACGTCTCTCCACATGCTCAGTTCTGAGAGATAAGTGTGTGTGAAAGCCGCCTTCACCTAGTTTGTTGGGAACACAAAGTTTCTTTCCACTTGCAAACTCCACTCCATAAATATAAATGGGGAACTACTAGCTCCAACACGGTTTTACAGTGAAATCTGCAGGAACATCAAAAATGCACTAGGAAACAGCCTGATAAACCAGAGTAAAAGTTTCTCCTGCAACCCGTTCCCTTTGTGCTAGATGAACGAACGTCTCTCCTCATGCTCTTTTCTGAGAGATAAGTGTGTGGAAGCAGTAATTCACCTAGCTTATTGGGAACACAAGTATTCTATTTAGTTGCAAAACCCACTCCATTCGTATATATTGGGAATTACTATCTCCAACTCGGTTTTACAGTGAAAACTGCAGGAAATTCAAACCGGCACTAGGAAACAGACTGAGAAACCAGAGTAAAAGTTTCTCCTACAACCCGTTTCCTTTGTGCTAGATGAACGAACATCTATCCACATGCTCAGTTCTGAGAGATAAGTGTGTATGAATGCCGTAATTCACCTAGCTTGTTGGGAATAAAAAGTTTCTTTTCAGTTGCAAACTCAACTCCATACATATATATGGGGAGGTACGAGCTCAAACTCGGTTTTACAGTGAAAACTGCAGGAACGTAAAACCGGCAGTAGTAAACAGACTGAGAAACCAGAGTAAAATTTTCTCCTGCAACCCGTTCCTTTGTGCTAGATGAACGAACGTCTCTCAACATGCTCAGTTCTGAGAAATATGTGTGTGTGAAAGCCGCCCTTCACCTAGCTTGTTGGGAACACAAAGATTCTTTTCAGTTGCAAACTCCACACCATATATATATATGGGGAGTTACTAGCTCCAACTCGGTTTTACAGTGAAAACTTGCAGGAACTTCAAACCGGCACTAGGAAACAGACTGAGATACCAGAGTAAAAGTTCCTCCTGCAAACCGTTCCCTTTGTGCTAGATAAACGAACGTCTCTCCACATGCTTAGTTTTGAGAGATAAGTGTGTGTGAAAGCAGTCCTTCACCTAGCTTGTTGGGAACACAAAGGTTCTATTAAGTTGCAAAATCCACTCCATACATATATATGGGGACGTAACTATCTCCAACACGGTTTTACAGTGAAAACTGCAGGAACTTCAAACCAGGGCAATAGGAAAAGAGTAAGAAACCAGAGTAAAAGTTTCTCCTTCCACCTGTTCCCTTTGTGCTAGATGAACGAACGTCTCTCCACATGCTCAGTTCTGAGAGATAAGTGTGTGTTAAAGCCGCCCTTCACCTAACTTGTTGGGAAAACAAAGTTACTTTTCAGTTGCAAACACCACCCCATACATATATGGGGAGGTACTAGCTCCAACTGTGTTTTACAGTGAAAACTGCAGGAAATTCAAACCGGCACTAGGAAACAGAATGAGAAACCAGAGTAAAAGTTTCTCCTGCAACCCGTTCCTTTGTGCTAGATGAACGAACGTCTCTCCACATGCTCAGTTCTGAGATATAAGTGTGTGTGAAAGCCGTCCTTCACCTAGCTTGTTGGGAAAACAAAGATTCTATTCAGTTGCAAACTCCACACCATTCATATATATGGGAAGGTACTAGCTCCAACTCGGTTTTACAGTGAAAACTGCAGGATCTTCAACCCGGCAGTAGGAAACAGACTGAGATACCAGAGTTAAAGTTTCCCCTGAACCCGTTCCATTTGTGATAGATGAACGAACGTCTCTCCACATGCTCAGTTCTGAGGGATAAGTGTGTGTGATAGCCGTCCTTCAACTAGCTTGTTCCGAACACAATGTTTCTATTCAGTTGCAAAATCCACTCCATACTTATATATGGGGAAGTACTATCTCCAACTCTGTTTTACAGTGAAATCTGCAGGAAATTCAAACCGGCACTAGGAAACAGACTGAGAAACCAGAGTAAAAATTTCTCCTTCAACCTGTTCCCTTTGTGCTAGATGAACGAACGTCTCTTCACTTGCTCAGTTCTAAGAGATATGTGTGTGAATGCCCTAATTCACCTAGCTTGTTGGGATTACAAGTTTTCTTTTCAGTTGCAAACTCAACATCATACATATATATGGGGAGGTAAGAGGTCCAACACGGTTTTACAGTGAAAAATTCAGGAACTTCAAACCGGCACTAGGAAACAGACAGAGAAACCAGAGTAAAAGTTTCTCCTGCAACCCTTTCCCTTTGTGCTAGATGAACAAACGTCTCTCCACATGCTCAGTTCTGAGAGATATGTGTGTGTGAAAGCCGTCCTTCACCTCGATTTTTGGGAACACAAAGGTTCTTTTCACTTGCAACCACCACTACATACATATATATGGGGAGGTACGAGCTCCAACTCGGTTTTACAGTGAAAACTGCAGGAACTTCAAACCGGCACTAGGAAACAGACTGAGAAACCAGAGTAAAAGTTCCTCCTGCAAACCGTTCCCTTTGTGCTAGATGAACGAACGTCTCTCCACATGCTCAGTTCTGAGAGATAAGTGTGTGTGAAAGCAGTCCTTCACCGAGCTTGTTGGGAATACAAAGTTTCTTTCCACTTGCAAACAACACTCCATAAATATAAACGGGGAGCTACTAGCTCCAACACGGTTTTACAGTGAAATCTGCAGGAACATCAAAAAAGCACTAGGAAACAGACTGAGATACCAGAGTAAAAGTTTCCCCTGTACTCGTTCCTTTTGTGATAGATGAACGAATGTCTCTCCACATGCTCAGTTCTGAGATATAAGTGTGTGTGATAGCCGTCCTTCAACTAGCTTGTTGGGAACACAAAGGTTCTATTAAGTTGCAAAATCCACTCCATACATATATATGGGGAAGTACTATCTCCAACACGGTTTTACAGTGAAAACTGCAGGAACTTCAAACCGGCAATAGGAAAAAGAATAAGAAACCAGAGTAAAAGTTTCTCCTTCCACCTGTTCCCTTTGTGCTAGATGAACGAACGTCTCTCCACATGCTCAGTTCTGAGGGATAAGTGTGTGTGATAGCCGTCCTTCAACTAGCTTGTTCCGAACACAATGTTTCTATTCAGTTGCAAAATCCACTCCATACTTATATATGGGGAAGTACTATCTCCAACTCTGTTTTACAGTGAAATCTGCAGGAAATTCCAACCGGCACTAGGAAACAGACTGAGAAACCAGAGTAAAAATTTCTCCTTCAACCTGTTCCCTTTGTGCTAGATGAACGAACGTCTCTTCACTTGCTCAGTTCTGAGAGATATGTGTGTGTGAATGCCCTAATTCACCTAGCTTGTTGGGATTACAAAGTTTCTTTTCAGTTGCAAACTCAACATCATACATATATATGGGGAGGTAAGAGGTCCAACACGGTTTTACAGTGAAAAATTCAGGAACTTCAAACCGGCACTAGGAAACAGACAGAGAAACCAGAGTAAAAGTTTCTCCTGCAACCCTTTCCCTTTGTGCTAGATGAACAAACGTCTCTCCACATGCTCAGTTCTGAGAGATATGTGTGTGTGAAAGCCGTCCTTCACCTCGATTTTTGGGAACACAAAGGTTCTTTTCACTTGCAACCACCACTACATACATATATATGGGGAGGTACGAGCTCCAACTCGGTTTTCAGTGAAAACTGCAGGAACTTCAAACCGGCACTAGGAAACAGACTGAGAAACCAGAGTAAAAGTTCCTCCTGCAAACCGTTCCCTTTGTGCTAGATGAACGAACGTCTCTCCACATGCTCAGTTCTGAGAGAT
>NW_022588400.1:0-15692 GCF_009834535.1 Camelus ferus | reverse complement strand
CACCAAGGGAACGGGTTGCAGGAGAAACTTTTACTCTGGTTTCTCGGTCTTTTTCCTAGTGCCGGTTTGAAGTTCCTGCAATTTGCACTGTAAACCGAGTTGGAGCTAGTACCTCCCCTTATATATGTATGAATTGAGTTTGCAACTGAAGAGAAACTTGTGTTCCAACAGCTAGGTGAAGGACGGCTTTCAAACACACTTATCTCTCAGAACTGAGCAATGTGGAGAGACTTCGTTCATCTAGCACAAAGGAACGGTTGCAGGAGAAACTTTTACTCTGGTTTCTCAGTCTGTTCCTAGTGCCGGTTTGAAGTTCCTGCAGTTTCACTGTAAACCGGGGTTTGAGCTAGTAACCTCCCCATATATATGTATGGAGTGGAGTTTGCAACTGAAAAGAAACTTTGTGTTCCCAACAAGCTAGGGTGAAAGGACGGATTTCCACACACTTATCTCTCAGAACTGAGCATGTGGAGAGACGTTCGTTCATCTAGCACAAGGGGAACGGGTTGCAGGAGAAACTTTTACTCTGGTTTCTCAGTCTGTTTCCTAGTGCCGGTTTGAAGTTCCTGCAGTTTTCACTGTAAAACCGAGTTGGAGCTAGTACCCTCCCCAGTATATATGTATGGAGTGGAGTTTGCAACTGAAAAGAAACTTTGTGTTCCCAACAAGCTAGGTGAAGGACGGCTTTCACACACACTTATCTCTCAGAACTGAGCATGTGGAGAGACGTTCGTTCATCTAGCACAAAGGGAACGGGTTGCAGGAGAAACTTTTACTCTGGTTTCTCAGTCTGTTTCCTAGTGCCGGTTTGAAGTTCCTGCAGTTTTCACTGTAAAACCGAGTTGGAGCTAGTACCTCCCCATATATATGTATGGAGTGGAGTTTGCAACTGAAAAGAAACTTTGTGTTCCCAACAAGCTAGGTGAAGGACGGCTTTCACACACACTTATCTCTCAGAACTGAGCATGTGGAGAGACGTTCGTTCATCTAGCACAAAGGGAACGGGTTGCAGGAGAAACTTTTACTCTGGTTTCTCAGTCTGTTTCCTAGTGCCGGTTTGAAGTTCCTGCAGTTTTCACTGTAAAACCGAGTTGGAGCTAGTACCTCCCCATATATATGTATGGAGTGGAGTTTGCAACTGAAAGGGAACTTTGTGTTCCCAACAAGCTAGGTGAAGGACGGCTTTCACACACACTTATCTCTCAGAACTGAGCATGTGGAGAGACGTTCGTTCATCTAGCACAAAGGGAACGGGTTGCAGGAGAAACTTTTACTCTGGTTTCTCAGTCTGTTTCCTAGTGCCGGTTTGAAGTTCCTGCAGTTTTCACTGTAAAACCTGGTTGGAGCTAGTACCTCCCCATATATATGTATGGAGTGGAGTTTGCAACTGAAAAGAAACTTTGTGTTCCCAACAAGCTAGGTGAAGGACGGCTTTCACACACACTTATCTCTCAGAACTGAGCATGTGGAGAGACGTTCGTTCATCTAGCACAAAGGGAACGGGTTGCAGGAGAAACTTTACTCTGGTTTCTCAGTCTGTTTCCTAGTGCCGGTTTGAAGTTCCTGCAGTTTTCACTGTAAAACCGAGTTGGAGCTAGTACCTCCCCATATATATGTATGGAGTGGAGTTTGCAACTGAAAGAAACTTTGTGTTCCCAACAAGCTAGGTGAAGGACGGCTTTCACACACACTTATCTCTCAGAACTGAGCATGTGGAGAGACGTTCGTTCATCTAGCACAAAGGGAACGGGTTGCAGGAGAAACTTTTACTCTGGTTTCTCAGTCTGTTTCCTAGTGCCGGTTTGAAGTTCCTGCAGTTTTCACTGTAAAACCGAGTTGGAGCTAGTACCTCCCCATATATATGTATGGAGTGGAGTTTGCAACTGAAGAGAAACTTTGTGTTCCCAACAAGCTAGGTGAAGGACGGCTTTCACACACACTTATCTCTCAGAACTGAGCATGTGGAGAGACGTTCGTTCATCTAGCACAAAGGGAACGGGTTGCAGGAGAAACTTTACTCTGGTTTCTCAGTCTGTTTCCTAGTGCCGGTTTGAAGTTCCTGCAGTTTTCACTGTAAAACCGAGTTGGAGCTAGTACCTCCCCATATATATGTATGGAGTGGAGTTTGCAACTGAAAAGAAACTTTGTGTTCCCAACAAGCTAGGTGAAGGACGGCTTTCACACACACTTATCTCTCAGAACTGAGCATGTGGAGAGACGTTCGTTCATCTAGCACAAAGGGAACGGGTTGCAGGAGAAACTTTACTCTGGTTTCTCAGTCTGTTTCCTAGTGCCGGTTTGAAGTTCCTGCAGTTTTCACTGTAAAACCGAGTTGGAGCTAGTACCTCCCCATATATATGTATGGAGTGGAGTTTGCAACTGAAAAGAAACTTTGTGTTCCCAACAAGCTAGGTGAAGGACGGCTTTCACACACACTTATCTCTCAGAACTGAGCATGTGGAGAGACGTTCGTTCATCTAGCACAAAGGGAACGGGTTGCAGGAGAAACTTTTACTCTGGTTTCTCAGTCTGTTTCCTAGTGCCGGTTTGAAGTTCCTGCAGTTTTCACTGTAAAACGAGTTGGAGCTAGTACCTCCCCATATATATGTATGGAGTGGAGTTTGCAACTGAAAAGAAACTTTGTGTTCCCAACAAGCTAGGTGAAGGACGGCTTTCACACACACTTATCTCTCAGAACTGAGCATGTGGAGAGACGTTCGTTCATCTAGCACAAAGGGAACGGGTTGCAGGAGAAACTTTTACTCTGGTTTCTCAGTCTGTTTCCTAGTGCCGGTTTGAAGTTCCTGCAGTTTTCACTGTAAAACCGAGTTGGAGCTAGTACCTCCCCATATATATGTATGGAGTGGAGTTTGCAACTGAAAAGAAACTTTGTGTTCCCAACAAGCTAGGTGAAGGACGGCTTTCACACACACTTATCTCTCAGAACTGAGCATGTGGAGAGACGTTCGTTCATCTAGCACAAAGGGAACGGGTTGCAGGAGAAACTTTTACTCTGGTTTCTCAGTCTGTTTCCTAGTGCCGGTTTGAAGTTCCTGCAGTTTTCACTGTAAAACCGAGTTGGAGCTAGTACCTCCCCATATATATGTATGGAGTGGAGTTTGCAACTGAAAAGAAACTTTGTGTTCCCAACAAGCTAGGTGAAGGACGGCTTTCACACACACTTATCTCTCAGAACTGAGCATGTGGAGAGACGTTCGTTCATCTAGCACAAAGGGAACGGGTTGCAGGAGAAACTTTTACTCTGGTTTCTCAGTCTGTTTCCTAGTGCCGGTTTGAAGTTCCTGCAGTTTCACTGTAAAACCGAGTTGGAGCTAGTACCTCCCCATATATATGTATGGAGTGGAGTTTGCAACTGAAAAGAAACTTTGTGTTCCCAACAAGCTAGGTGAAGGACGGCTTTCACACACACTTATCTCTCAGAACTGAGCATGTGGAGAGACGTTCGTTCATCTAGCACAAAGGGAACGGGTTGCAGGAGAAACTTTTACTCTGGTTTCTCAGTCTGTTTCCTAGTGCCGGTTTGAAGTTCCTGCAGTTTTCACTGTAAAACCGAGTTGGAGCTAGTACCTCCCCATATATATGTATGGAGTGGAGTTTGCAACTGAAAAGAAACTTTGTGTTCCCAACAAGCTAGGTGAAGGACGGCTTTCACACACACTTATCTCTCAGAACTGAGCATGTGGAGAGACGTTCGTTCATCTAGCACAAAGGGAACGGGTTGCAGGAGAAACTTTTACTCTGGTTTCTCAGTCTGTTTCCTAGTGCCGGTTTGAAGTTCCTGCAGTTTTCACTGTAAAACCGAGTTGGAGCTAGTACCTCCCCATATATATGTATGGAGTGGAGTTTGCAACTGAAGAGAAACTTTGTGTTCCCAACAAGCTAGGTGAAGGACGGCTTTCACACACACTTATCTCTCAGAACTGAGCATGTGGAGAGACGTTCGTTCATCTAGCACAAAGGGAACGGGTTGCAGGAGAAACTTTTACTCTGGTTTCTCAGTCTGTTTCCTAGTGCCGGTTTGAAGTTCCTGCAGTTTTCACTGTAAAACCGAGTTGGAGCTAGTACCTCCCCATATATATGTATGGAGTGGAGTTTGCAACTGAAAAGAAACTTTGTGTTCCCAACAAGCTAGGTGAAGGACGGCTTTCACACACACTTATCTCTCAGAACTGAGCATGTGGAGAGACGTTCGTTCATCTAGCACAAAGGGAACGGGTTGCAGGAGAAACTTTTACTCTGGTTTCTCAGTCTGTTTCCTAGTGCCGGTTTGAAGTTCCTGCAGTTTTCACTGTAAAACCGAGTTGGAGCTAGTACCTCCCCATATATATGTATGGAGTGGAGTTTGCAACTGAAAAGAAACTTTGTGTTCCCAACAAGCTAGGTGAAGGACGGCTTTCACACACACTTATCTCTCAGAACTGAGCATGTGGAGAGACGTTCGTTCATCTAGCACAAAGGGAACGGGTTGCAGGAGAAACTTTTACTCTGGTTTCTCAGTCTGTTTCCTAGTGCCGGTTTGAAGTTCCTGCAGTTTTCACTGTAAAACCGAGTTGGAGCTAGTACCTCCCCATATATATGTATGGAGTGGAGTTTGCAACTGAAAAGAAACTTTGTGTTCCCAACAAGCTAGGTGAAGGACGGCTTTCACACACACTTATCTCTCAGAACTGAGCATGTGGAGAGACGTTCGTTCATCTAGCACAAAGGGAACGGGTTGCAGGAGAAACTTTTACTCTGGTTTCTCAGTCTGTTTCCTAGTGCCGGTTTGAAGTTCCTGCAGTTTTCACTGTAAAACCGAGTTGGAGCTAGTACCTCCCCATATATATGTATGGAGTGGAGTTTGCAACTGAAGAGAAACTTTGTGTTCCCAACAAGCTAGGTGAAGGACGGCTTTCACACACACTTATCTCTCAGAACTGAGCATGTGGAGAGACGTTCGTTCATCTAGCACAAAGGGAACGGGTTGCAGGAGAAACTTTTACTCTGGTTTCTCAGTCTGTTTCCTAGTGCCGGTTTGAAGTTCCTGCAGTTTTCACTGTAAAACCGAGTTGGAGCTAGTACCTCCCCATATATATGTATGGAGTGGAGTTTGCAACTGAAAAGAAACTTTGTGTTCCCAACAAGCTAGGTGAAGGACGGCTTTCACACACACTTATCTCTCAGAACTGAGCATGTGGAGAGACGTTCGTTCATCTAGCACAAAGGGAACGGGTTGCAGGAGAAACTTTTACTCTGGTTTCTCAGTCTGTTTCCTAGTGCCGGTTTGAAGTTCCTGCAGTTTTCACTGTAAAACCGAGTTGGAGCTAGTACCTCCCCATATATATGTATGGAGTGGAGTTTGCAACTGAAAAGAAACTTTGTGTTCCCAACAAGCTAGGTGAAGGACGGCTTTCACACACACTTATCTCTCAGAACTGAGCATGTGGAGAGACGTTCGTTCATCTAGCACAAAGGGAACGGGTTGCAGGAGAAACTTTTACTCTGGTTTCTCAGTCTGTTTCCTAGTGCCGGTTTGAAGTTCCTGCAGTTTTCACTGTAAAACCGAGTTGGAGCTAGTACCTCCCCATATATATGTATGGAGTGGAGTTTGCAACTGAAAAGAAACTTTGTGTTCCCAACAAGCTAGGTGAAGGACGGCTTTCACACACACTTATCTCTCAGAACTGAGCATGTGGAGAGACGTTCGTTCATCTAGCACAAAGGGAACGGGTTGCAGGAGAAACTTTACTCTGGTTTCTCAGTCTGTTTCCTAGTGCCGGTTTGAAGTTCCTGCAGTTTTCACTGTAAAACCGAGTTGGAGCTAGTACCTCCCCATATATATGTATGGAGTGGAGTTTGCAACTGAAGAGAAACTTTGTGTTCCCAACAAGCTAGGTGAAGGACGGCTTTCACACACACTTATCTCTCAGAACTGAGCATGTGGAGAGACGTTCGTTCATCTAGCACAAAGGGAACGGGTTGCAGGAGAAACTTTTACTCTGGTTTCTCAGTCTGTTTCCTAGTGCCGGTTTGAAGTTCCTGCAGTTTGCACTGTAAAACCGAGTTGGAGCTAGTACCTACCCATATATATGTATGGAGTGGAGTTTGCAACTGAAGAGAAACTTTGTGTAACCAACAAGCTAGATGAATTACGGCTTTCACACACACTTATCTCTCAGAACTGAGCGTGTGGAGAGACGTTCGTTCATGTAGCACAAAGGGAACTGGTTGCAGGAGAAACTTGTACTCTGGTTTCTCAGTCTGTTTCCTAGTGCCGGTTTGAAGTTCCTGCAATTTTCACTGTAAAACTGTGTTGGAGCTAGTACCTCCCCATATATATGTATGGAGTGGAGCTTGCAACTGAAAAGAAACTTTGTGTTCCCATCGAGCTAGGTGAAGTACGGCTTACCCACACTTATCTCTCAGAACTGAGCATGTGGAGAGACGTTCGTTCATCTAGCACCAAGGGAACGCGTTGGAGGACAAACTTTTACTCTGGTTTCTCAGTATGTTTCCTAGTGCCGGTTTGAAGTTCCTGCAATTTTGCACTGTAAAACCGAGTTGGAGCTTATACCTCCCCATATATATGTATGGAGTGGAGTTTGCAACTGAAGAGAAACTTTGTGTTCCCAACAAGCTAGGTGAAGGACGGCTTTCACACACACTTATCTCTCAGAACTGAGCATGTGGAGAGACGTTCGTTCATCTAGCACAAAGGGAACGGGTTGCAGGAGAAACTTTTACTCTGGTTTCTCAGTCTGTTTCCTAGTGCCGGTTTGAAGTTCCTGCAGTTTTCACTGTAAAACCGAGTTGGAGCTAGTACCTCCCCATATATATGTATGGAGTGGAGTTTGCAACTGAAGAGAAACTTTGTGTTCCCAACAAGCTAGGTGAAGGACGGCTTTCACACACACTTATCTCTCAGAACTGAGCATGTGGAGAGACGTTCGTTCATCTAGCACAAAGGGAACGGGTTGCAGGAGAAACTTTTACTCTGGTTTCTCAGTCTGTTTCCTAGTGCCGGTTTGAAGTTCCTGCAGTTTTCACTGTAAAACCGAGTTGGAGCTAGTACCTCCCCATATATATGTATGGAGTGGAGTTTGCAACTGAAAGAAACTTTGTGTTCCCAACAAGCTAGGTGAAGGACGGCTTTCACACACACTTATCTCTCAGAACTGAGCATGTGGAGAGACGTTCGTTCATCTAGCACAAAGGGAACGGGTTGCAGGAGAAACTTTTACTCTGGTTTCTCAGTCTGTTTCCTAGTGCCGGTTTGAAGTTCCTGCAGATTTCACTGTAAAACCGAGTTGGAGCTAGTACCTCCCCATATATATGTATGGAGTGGAGTTTGCAACTGAAAAGAAACTTTGTGTTCCCAACAAGCTAGGTGAAGGACGGCTTTCACACACACTTATCTCTCAGAACTGAGCATGTGGAGAGACGTTCGTTCATCTAGCACAAAGGGAAACGGGTTGCAGGAGAAACTTTTACTCTGGTTTCTCAGTCTGTTTCCTAGTGCCGGTTTGAAGTTCCTGCAGTTTGCACTGTAAAACCGAGTTGGAGCTAGTACCTCCCCATATATATGTATGGAGTGGAGTTTGCAACTGAAGAGAAACTTTGTGTTCCCAAAAAGCTAGTTGAAGGACGGCTTTCACACACACTTATCTCTCAGAACTGAGCATGTGGAGAGACGTTCGTTCATCTAGCACAAATGGAACGGGTTGCAGGAGAAACTTTTACTCTGGTTTCTCAGTCTGTTTCCTAGTGCCGGTTTGAAGTTCCTGCAGTTTGCACTGTAAAACCGAGTTGGAGCTTGTACCTACCCATATATATGTATGGAGTGGAGTTTGCAACTGAAGAGAAACTTTGTGTTACCAACAAGCTAGGTGAATGACGGCTTTCACACACACTTATCTCTCAGAACTGAGCAGTGTGGAGAGACGTTCGTTCATCTAGCACAAAGGGAACTGGTTGCAGGAGAAACTTGTACTCTGGTTTCTCAGTCTGTTTCCTAGTGCCGGTTTGAAGTTCCTGCAGTTTTCACTGTAAAACTGTGTTGGAGCTAGTACCTCCCCATATATATGTATGGAGTGGAGTTTGCAACTGAAAAGAAACTTTGTGTTCCCATCAAGCTAGGTGAAGGACGGCTTACACACACTTATCTCTCAGAACTGAGCATGTGGAGAGACGTTCGTTCATCTAGCACCAAGGGAACGGGTTGGCAGGAGAAACTTTTACTCTGGTTTCTCAGTCTGTTTCCTAGTGCCGGTTTGAAGTTCCTGCAGTTTTCACTGTAAAACCGAGTTGGAGCTAGTACCTCCCCATATATATGTATGGAGTGGAGTTTGCAACTGAAGAGAAACTTTGTGTTCCCAACAAGCTAAGTGAAGGACGGCTTTCACACACACTTATCTCTCAGAACTGAGCATGTGGAGAGACGTTCGTTCATCTAGCACAAAGGGAACGGGTTGCAGGGGAAACTTTACTCTGGTGTCTCAGTCTGTTTCCTAGTGCCGGTTTGATGTTCCTGCAGTTTGCACTGTAAAACCGAGTTGGAGCTAGTACCTCCCCATATATATGTATGGAGTGGAGTTTGCAACTGAAGAGAAACTTTGTGTTCCCAACAAGCTAGGTGAAGGACGGCTTTCACACACACTTATCTCTCAGAACTGAGCATGTGGAGAGACGTTCGTTCATCTAGCACAAAGGGAACGGGTTGCAGGAGAAACTTTTACTCTGGTTTCTCAGTCTGTTTCCTAGTGCCGGTTTGAAGTTCCTGCAGTTTTCACTGTAAAACCGAGTTGGAGCTAGTACCTCCCCATATATATGTATGGAGTGGAGTTTGCAACTGAAGAGAACTTTGTGTTCCCAACAAGCTAGTTGAAGGACGGCTTTCACACACACTTATCTCTCAGAACTGAGCATGTGGAGAGACGTTCGTTCATCTAGCACAAATGGAACGGGTTGCAGGAGAAACTTTTACTCTGGTGTCTCAGTCTGTTTCCTAGTGCCGGTTTGAAGTTCCTGCAGTTTGCACTGTAAAACCGAGTTGGAGCTAGTACCTCCCCATATATATGTATGGAGTGGAGTTTGCAACTGAAAAGAAACTTTGTGTTCCCAACAAGCTAGGTGAAGGACGGCTTTCACACACACTTATCTCTCAGAACTGAGCATGTGGAGAGACGTTCGTTCATCTAGCACAAAGGGAACGGGTTGCAGGAGAAACTTTTACTCTGGTTTCTCAGTCTGTTTCCTAGTGCCGGTTTGAAGTTCCTGCAGATTTCACTGTAAAACCGTGTTGGAGCTAGTACCTCCCCATATATATGTATGGAGTGGAGTTTGCAACTGAAAAGAAACTTTGTGTTCCCAACAAGCTAGGTGAAGGACGGCATTCACACACACTTATCTCTCAGAACTGAGCATGTGGAGAGACGTTCGTTCATCTAGCACAAAGGGAACGGGTTGCAGGAGAAACTTTTACTCTGGTTTCTCGGTCTGTTTCCTAGAGCCGGTTTGAAGTTCCTGCAATTTGCACTGTAAAACCGAGTTGGAGCTAGTAACTCCCCATATATATGTATGGAGTGGAGTTTGCAAATGAAGAGAAACTTTGTGTTCCCAAAAGCTAGTTGAAGGACGGCTTTCACACACACTTATCTCTCAGAACTGAGCATGTGGAGAGACGTTCGTTCATCTAGGCACAAAGGGAACGGGTTGCAGGAGAAACTTTTACTCTGGTTTCTCAGTCTGTTTCCTAGTGCCGGTTTGAAGTTCCTGCAGTTTGCACTGTAAAACCGAGTTGGAGCTTGTACCTACCCATATATATGTATGGAGTGGAGTTTGCAACTGAAGAGAAACTTTGTGTACCAACAAGCTAGGATGAAGTACGGCTTTCACACACACTTATCTCTCAGAACTGAGCAGTGTGGAGAGACGTTCGTTCATCGTAGCACAAAGGGAACTGGTTGCAGGAGAAACTTGTACTCTGGTTTCTCAGTCTGTTTCCTAGTGCCGGTTTGAAGTTCCTGCAGTTTTCACTGTAAAACTGTGTTGGAGCTAGTACCTCCCCATATATATGTATGGAGTGGAGCTTGCAACTGAAAAGAAACTTTGTGTTCCCATCAAGCTAGGTGAAGGACGGCTTTCACACACACTTATCTCTCAGAACTGAGCATGTGGAGAGACGTTCGTTCATCTAGCACAAATGGAACGGGTTGCAGGAGAAATTTTACTCTGGTTTCTCAGTCTGTTTCCTAGTGCCGGTTTGATGTTCCTGCAGATTGCACTGTAAAACCGAGTTGGAGCTTGTACCTCCCCATATATATGTATGGATTGGAGTTTGCAACTGAAGAGAAACTTTGTGTAACCAACAAGATAGATGAAGTACGGCTTTCACACACACTTATCTCTCAGAACTGAGCATGTGGAGAGACGTTCGTTCATCTAGCACAAAGGAAACTGGTTGCAGAAGAAACTTTTACTCTGGTTTCCCAGTCTGTTTCCTAGTGCCGGTTTGAAGTTCCTGCAATTTGCACTGTAAAACCGAGTTGGAGCTAGTACCTCCCCATATATATGTATGGAGTGGAGTTTGCAACTGAAGAGAAACTTTGTGTAACCAACAAGCTAGATGAAGTACGGCTTTCACACACACTTATCTCTCAGAACTGAGCATGTGGAGAGACGTTCGTTCATCTAGCACAAAGGGAACGGGTTGCAGGAGAAATTTTACTCTGGTTTCTCAGTCTGTTTCCTAGTGCCGGTTTGATGTTCCTGCAGTTTGCACTGTAAAACCGAGTTGGAGCTTGTACCTCCCCATATATATGTATGGAGTGGAGTTTGCAACTGAAGAGAAACTTTGTGTTACCAACAAGCTAGGATGAAGGACGGCTTTCACACACACTTATCTCTCAGAACTGAGCATGTGGAGAGACGTTCGTTCATCTAGCACAAAGGGAACGGGTTGCAGGAGAAACTTTTACTCTGGTTTCTCAGTCTGTTTCCTAGTGCCGGTTTGAAGTTCCTGCAGTTTGCACTGTAAAACCGAGTTGGAGATAGTACCTCCCCATATATATGTATGGAGTGGAGTTTGCAACTGAAGAGAAAATTTGTGTTCCCAACAAGCTAGGTGAAGGACGGCTTTCACACACACTTATCTCTCAGAACTGAGCATGTGGAGAGACGTTCGTTCATCTAGCACCAAGGGAACGGGTTGCAGGAGAAACTTTTACTCTGGTTTCTCGGTCTGTTTCCTAGTGCCGGTTTGAAGTTCCTGCAATTTGCACTGTAAAACCGAGTTGGAGCCTAGTACCTCCCCATATATATGTATGGATTGGAGTTTGCAACTGAAGAGAATCTTTGTGTTCCCAACAAGCTAGTTGAAGGACGGCTTTCACACACACTTATCTCTCAGAACTGAGCATGTGGAGAGACGTTCGTTCATCTAGCACAAAGGGAACGGGTTGCAGGGGAAATTTTTACTCTGGTGTCTCAGTCAGTTTCCTAGTACCCGTTTGAAGTTCCTGCAGTTTGCACTGAAAAACCGAGTTAGGAGCTAGTACCTCCCCATATATATGTATGGAGTGGAATTTGCAACTGAAAAGAAACTTTGTGTTCCCAACAAGCTAGGTGAAGGACGGCTTTCACACACACTTATCTCTCAGAACTGAGCATGTGGAGAGACGTTCGTTCATCTAGCACAAAGGGAACGGGTTGCAGAAGAAACTTTTACTCTGGTTTCTCAGTCTGTTTCCTAGTGCTGGTTTGAAGTTCCTGCAGATTTCACTGTAAAACCGTGTTGGAGCTAGTACCTCCCCATATATATGTATGGAGTGGAGTTTGCAACTGAAAAGAAACTTTGTGTTCCCAACAAGCTAGGTGAAGGACGGCTTTCACACACACTTATCTCTCAGAACAGAGCATGTGGAGAGACGTTCGTTTATCTAGCACAAAGGGAACGGGTTGCAGGGAAAATTTTACTCTGGTGTCTCAGTCTGTTTCCTAGTGCCGGTTTGAAGTTCCTGCAGTTTTCACTGTAAAACAGAGTTGGAGCTAGTACCTCCCCATATATATGTATGGAGTGGAGTTTGCAACTGAAAAGAAACTTTGTGTTCCCAACAAGCTAGGTAAGGACGGCTTTCACACACACTTATCTCTCAGAACTGAGCATGTGGAGAGACGTTCGTTCATCTAGCACCAAGGGAACGGGTTGCAGGAGAAACTTATTTCTGGTTTCTCGGTCTGTTTCCTAGTGCCGGTTTGAAGTTCCTGCAATTTGCACTGTAAAACCGTGTTGGAGCCAGTACCTCCCCATATATATGTATGGATTGGAGTTTGCAACTGAAGAGAATCTTTGTTTTCCCAACAAGCTAGTTGAAGGACGGCTTTCACACACACTTATCTCTCAGAACTGAGCATGTGGAGAGACGTTCGTTCATCTAGCACAAAGGGAACGGGTTGCAGGGGAAATTTTTACTCTGGTGTCTCAGTCAGTTTCCTAGTACCCCGTTTGAAGTTCCTGCAGTTTGCACTGAAAACCGAGTTAGAGCTAGTACCTCCCCATATATATGTATGGAGTGGAATTTGCAACTGAAAAGAAACTTTGTGTTCCCAACAAGCTAGGTGAAGGACGGCTTTCACACACACTTATCTCTCAGAACTGAGCATGTGGAGAGACGTTCGTTCATCTAGCACAAACGGAACGGGTTGCCGAAGAAACTTTTTCTCTGGTTTCTCAGTCTTTTTCCTAGTGCCGGTTTGAAGTTCCTGCAGTTTGCACTGTAAAACCGAGTTGGAGCTTGTGCCAACCCATATATATGTTTGGAGTGGAGTTTGCAACTGAAGAAAATCTTTGTGTTCCCAACAAGCTAGATGAATTACGGCTTTCACACACACTTATCTCTCAGAACTGAGCGTGTGGAGAGACGTTCGTTCATGTAGCACAAATGGAACTGGTTGCAGGAGAAACTTGTACTCTGGTTTCTCAGTCTGTTTCCTAGTGCCGGTTTGAAGTTCCTGCAATTTTCACTGTAAAACTGTGTTGGAGCTAGTACCTCCCCATATATATGTATGGAGTGGAGCTTGCAACTGAAAAGAAACTTTGTGTTCCCATCAAGCTAGGTGAAGGACGGCTTACACACACTTATCTCTCAGAACTGAGCATGTTGAGAGACGTTCGTTCATCTAGCACCAAGTTAACGCGTTGGAGGAAAAACTTTTACTCTGGTTTCTCGGTATGTTTCCTAGTGCCGGTTTGAAGTTCCTGCAATTTGCACTGTAAAACCGAGTTGGAGCTTATACCTCCCCATATATATGTATGGAGTGAAGTTTGCAACTGAAGAGAAACTTTGTGTTCCCAACAAGCTAGGTGAAGGACGGCTTTAACACACACATATCTCTCAGAACTGAGCATGTGGAGAGACGTTCGTTCATCTAGCACAAACGGAACGGGTTGCAGGGGAAATTATACTCTGGTGTCCCAGTCTGTTTCCTAGTGCCGGTTTGATGTTCCAGCAGTTTGCACTGAAAACCCGAGTTGGAGCTAATACCTCCCCATATATATGTATGGAGTGGAGTTTGCAACTGAAGAGAAACTTTGTGTTCCCAACAAGCTAGGTGAAGGACGGCTTTCACACACACATATCTGTCAGAACTGAGCATGTGGAGAGACGTTCTTTCATCTAGCACAAAGGGAAAGGTTTGCAGGAGAAACTTTTACTCTGGTTTCTTAGTCTGTTTCCTAGTGCTGGTTTGAATTTCCTGATTTTTCACTGTAAAACCGAGTTGGACCTAGTAACTCCCCATATATATGTATGGATTGGAGTTTGCAACTGAAGAGAATCTTTGTGTTCCCAACAAGCTAGTTGAAGGACGGCTTTCACACACACTTATCTCTCAGAACTGAGCATGTGGAGAGACATTCGTTCATCTAGCATAAAGGGAACGGGTTGCAGGAGAAACTTTTACTCTGGTGTCTCAGTCAGTTTCCTAGTACCGGTTTGAAGTTCCTGCAGTTTGCACTGAAAAACCGAGTTAGAGCTAGTACATCCCCATATATATGTATGGAGTGGAATTTGCAACTTAAAAGAAACTTTGTGTTCCCAAAAAGCTAGGTGAAGGACGGCTTTCACACACACATATCTCTCAGAACTGAGCATGTGGAGAGACGTTCGTTCATCTAGCACAAAGGGAACGGGATGCAGAAGAAACTTTTACTCTGGTTTCTCAGTCTGTTTCCTAGTGCCGGGTTGAAGTTCCTGCAGATTTCACTGTAAAACCGTGTTGGAGCTAGTACCTCCCCATATATATGTATGGAGTGGAGTTTGCAACTGAAAAGATACTTTGTGTTCCCAACAAGCAAGGTGAAGGACGGCTTTCACACACACTTATCTCTCAGAACTGAGCATGTGGAGAGACGTTCGTTCATGTAGCACCAAGGAAACGGGTTGCAGGAGAAACTTTTACTCTGGTTTCTCGGTCTGTTTCCTAGAGCCGGTTTGAAGTTCCTGCAATTTGCACTGTAAAACCGAGTTGGAGCTAGTAACTCCCCATATATATGTATGGAGTGGAGTTTGCAAATGAAGAGAAACTTTGTGTTCCCAAAAAGCTAGTTGAAGGACGGCTTTCACACACACTTATCTCTCAGAACTGAGCATGTGGAGAGACGTTCGTTCATCTGGCACAAATGGAACGGGTTGCAGGAGAAATTTTACTCTGGTTTCTCAGTCTGTTTCCTAGTGCCGGTTTGATGTTCCTGCAGTTTGCACTGTAAAACCGAGTTGGATCTTGTACCTACCCATATATATGTTTGGAGTGGAGTTTGCAACTGAAGAGAAACTTTGTGTAACCAACAAGCTAGATGAATTACGGCTTTCACACACACTTATCTCTCAGAACTGAGCGTGTGGAGAGACGTTCGTTCATGTAGCAAAAAGGGAACTGGTTGCAGGAGAAACTTGTACTCTGGTTTCTCAGTCTGTTTCCTAGTGCCGGTTTGAAGTTCCTGCAATTTTCACTGTAAAACTGTGTTGGAGCTAGTACCTCCCCATATATATGTATGGAGTGGAGCTTGCAACTGAAAAGAAACTTTGTGTTCCCATCAAGCTAGGTGAAGGACGGCTTACACACACTTATTTCTCAGAACTTAACATGTGGAGAGACGTTCGTTCATCTAGCACCAAGGGAACGGGTGGCAGGAGACACTTTTACTCTGGTTTCTCAGTCTGTTTCCTAATGCCGGTTTGAAGTTCCTGCAGTTTTCAGTGTAAATCAGATTTGGAGCCAGTACCTCCCCATATATATGTATGGAGTGGGGTTTGCAACTGTAGAGAAACTTTGTTTTCCCAAAAAGCTAAGTGAAGGACGGCTTTCAAACACACTTATCTATCAGAACTGAGCATGTGGAGAGACGTTCGTTCATCTAGCACAAAGGGAACGGGTGGCAGGAGAAACTTTTACTCTGGTTTCTCAGTCTGTTTCCTAGTGCCGGTTTGAAGTTCCTGCAGTTTTCACTGTAAAAGAGAGTTGGAGCTAGTACCTCCCCATATATATGTATGGAGTGGAGTTTGCAACTGAAGAGAATCTTTGTGTTCTAAACAAGTTAGGTGAAGGACGGATTTCACACAAACTTATCCCTCAGAACTGAGCATGTGGGGAGACGTTTGTTCATGTAGCACCAAGGGAACGGGTTGCAGGAGAAA